>NC_079456.1:7991542-8291542 GCF_903798145.1 Danio aesculapii
TCTTTTTAGGAATGATGAAGCAAGTTTTTCACACCAGGATTTGGGGATCCTCTGCTATTCATCTTTGCAGATCCTCACCAGTTCTGTCTGATTGGATGGTAAACATTGGTGGACAGCCACTTTTAGATTTCTCCAGAGATGCTCAATTGGGTTTAAGTCAGGGCTCTGGCTGGGCCATTCAAGAACAGTCACAGTTGTTGTGAAGCCCCTCTTTTGTTATTTTAGCTTTGTGCTTATGGTCATTGTCTTGTTGGAACGTAAACCTTCAGCCCAGTCTGAAGTCCTGAGCACACTAAAGAAAGTCTCCATCCAGGAGATCTCTGTACTTGGTTGCATTCATCTTTCCCTTGATTGCAACCAGTCGTCCTGTCCCTGCAGCTGAAAAACACCCCCATAGCAAGATGCCACCACCACCATGCTTCACTGTTGGGACTGTATTGGACAGGTGCTGAGCAGTGCCTGATTTTCTCTACACATTCTTGTTAAATGCCGGGGTAAAAAAACCGCTTTGAGCATTATATATTTTATTTTGAGAAACATTTAAAATATTTTGGAAGAGTAAACATCCCAGCAGGCACAGGACATCAACATGATGTCAAATTGACGTTGCATCCCCATAAGGGGACGTTGCATTTTGTTTGGAATTGAAAATTGGGTTGACATCAGAACCCAACGTCCAACCTAAAATAAACAAAATATCAACGTCTAATGACGTTACCACTATGCCGTCTATCAGACATTGGATTTTGGCTGCCATATCTGATGAATAAATGTCAGTATTTGGCATCAATATGACATTGGTTTAAGATGTTGGCTCAACATTTGATTTTGGTCACTTTCTAACAACCTAAAATCAAGCAAATATCAACGTCTAATGATGTTACAGCTGACGTTGTGTTGATGTTACCACTATGATTTCTTTCAGACGTTGGATTTTGGTTGCCATACCGAATGAATAAAATGTCAGTATTTGACGCTAGTATGACGTTGGCATAAGATGTTGGCTCGACGTTGGATTTTGGTCACTTTCTAACACCACCTAAAACCAAGCAAATATCAACGTCTAATGATGTTACAGCTGACGTTGTGTGGACGTTACCACTATGACGTCTATCAGACATTGGATTTTGGTTGCCATACGTGACGAATAAATGTCAGAATTTGACGTCAATATGACGTTGGTTTAAGATGTTGACTCAACATTCCATTTTGGTCATTTTCTAACAACCTAAAATCAAGCAAATACCAACGTCTAATGATGTTACAGCTGACGTTGTGTGGACGTTACCACTATGATGTTTATCAGACGTTGGATTTTGGTTGCCATACTTGATGAATAAATGTCAGTATTTGACGTCAGTATGACGTTGGCATAAGATGTTGGCTCGACGTTGGATTTTGGTCACTTTCTAACACAACCTAAAATCAACGTCGTTATTGGACGTCAAATTAATGTTGTCCTTAGATGCTGGTTAAACATTGAATTTTGGTCACCTGAAGTCACAACCTACATCTAACCTAATATTAACGTCTTATGATGTGTGACAGTTGGGATGTCAGGCTAAATAATTCAAATAAATCATTGAATCAATCATAATGCTGGTATGTCTACCAGAGAATCTTATTTCTCGCCATTTTAGCAAACTCCATGCAGACTTTCATGTCTCTTCCACTGAGAAGAGGCCTCCGTTGGACCACTCTGCCATAAAGCCCTGACTGGTGGAGGGAGCAGTGATGGTTAACTTTCAAATTTTTTTGCATCTCTGGAGCTTAACCACATTGATCTTTGGGATTTTATTTACCTTCCTCACCAGGGCTCTTCACCCCCGATAGCTCCGTTTGGCTCTAGTAAGGGTTCTGGTCGTCCCAAACATCTTCCATTTAACCTCATGATTCTTTTTTTGCTCTAACATGCATTGTGAGCTGTAAGGTCTTATATAGATAGGTGTGGCTTTCCAAATCAAGTCCAATCAATATAATTAAACAGAGATGAGTGTCAAAGCAAAGGGTCTGAATACTTATGACCGTGTGATATTTCAGTTATTCTGTTTTAATAAATCTGCAAAAATGTCACCAATTCTGTGCTCTTCTGTCAATATGGGGTGCTGTGTGTCCATTAATGAGTAATAAATTAACTTTAATTTTAAGGGGGTCTGAATACTTTCCGTATCCACTGTATATTATCAGATTCAGTCAGACTAATGACTGGTTTTGTTCATCACAGATGGTCTACCTGTATTTTATGTTGCATTCCTCTGCACCGGCGCATCTCTGCTGATTGTAGTCATCATCGTGATGTGCTGCAAGAAATGGAGAAAAACAGGTCAAGAGAGGAATCGTTCAGCGAAGTGGGAACCTAAAGCCAATAGATCACTGATGAAGGTGTTGCAGGACGTGTTGCAGACGGTTTGTGTGATTGACGTTTGAAGTTGTGTGTGAAATGTACATCAGACGGTCAGTGAACAATTTTGTTTTTCAGCCATAAGGGGCATATGAAAGGAGATTTCATGCAAACATTGGTTTTGCACTTCAGTGTAAATACTGAGTATGGTTTTTCCATTTCGCAATTATTATTATTATTTTGAGTCACCTTTATTTCTATAGCACAAATCTCCAAGAAAATTATAAAGTAGTGGTAAAAAAACCCAAATGTATTTATAATGTGTCAAATATATGTATATATACACATTTTAGATCAGGGGTTCCCAAATTTTTCAGCCGGTGACCCTTAAAATAACAATGCCAGTGACTCGCGACCCCAAATTACTCTTAGGTGGTTATAAATATACAAACGTTGCTCATTCAACAATAGGCCTATATAAACAAGAATATTGATGACACAAAAAAAGATATATGATACAACCATATCATTTTTATAGTATTTATTAATTTCATTTAATATTAACCTCAACTAAAGAGACTGGTGGACGCAATGTTTACAGCACAAGTCTTTTCTTGTTTTAATTTTGGAGACTGATGCTCAAAGATCATTCTCAATTTTCAGTTGTGGCCTGTATTGACTTGTAATGTATTTGATTACCATAAAGCTGTCAGAAAGTTTAATATGGTGCTATAAAATCAATCTGCTGCAGCTGACGCTATTGCTGTGTTATTAATCGAACGTAAACACACCAATCCCCCCCCCCCAAAAAAAAAAAATAATAATTTACTTTTTATTTGCATGTTGTGTTTTTACTATTAAAAACTACAATTTTTATCTTCTG
Organism: Danio aesculapii; assembly: GCF_903798145.1. Taxonomy (NCBI): domain Eukaryota; kingdom Metazoa; phylum Chordata; class Actinopteri; order Cypriniformes; family Danionidae; genus Danio; species Danio aesculapii. Next base: position 7,994,767 of record NC_079456.1, read on the forward strand.
TGGGTTTTGGTTAAAATATGGTAATTCTAACAGTTTAATACAATTTATTTGACTTTTGGAAATCACCAAGCGACCCCCTGTCATTGTCCTGCGACCCCCACTTTGGGAACCACTGTTTAAGAACACAGTATTTTATTTATACATTTGCTGTGCTTTTTAAAGTTTTAGGCAACCATTTTAAACAAAAAGCAGTTTGTCCCTTTATTGATTACCAATAATAAATAACAGTGTTTCATTTTTAATCTTGAAGTTTAGAATCTTTTAACAGTCTTTTTGGAGTTTTTGAACAGCTTTAGAATTTTACACTGTATTCCATTTAGAAAAGTGGCCGATTTTAAATCAAGTTTGAAATTCTATCTACATTCTAATTCCAGTTTGTGAAACGGAAAACAGAGCGGCACTGAAACAAAATCCCACACCATATACTGCTCAAAGGTTAATTTATAAACTTATAACTTGTGTGTGTGTGTGTGTGTGTGTGTGTGTGTGTATGTATGTGTATATATATATATATATATATATATATATATATATATATATATATATATATATATGTATATATGTATATATGTATATATGTATATATGTATATATGTATATATATATATAAATAAATAAATAAATAAACACACACACACACACACATTATAGCTAACTTGGGGGGAGGATTGGTCAAAATCACCACCCAATCAAACAAAACACAAGGTTTTGGTTCAATATTAATTATCCAAACAGGTTGCCATGGTTACTACTACTGTGTCAGTCATCTCAGTTGCAAAAGTGAATTGCGAGTCAGAATTTTAAGTAAACATGCCTTTTTTTTTAAACCTGGCCTGCTTTCAGCCCTGACCAACCATTTTTATTTAATGGAAATGGTTGTGCTTTGAACACCTTGTTCTGATGACGCAAGTGTTGATACTGAGCAGGCCATTCTTTGTGTTGTGTTTTTGGATTTATCCATATGAAATCATTATAAATAGACTTTTAGTACTGCAAAATATACTCAATGTTACAGTATCTTCTCTTACCATCCAGAATAAAAGAAAACATCACAATCGAGTGAAGAGAAGTGGAAACTAATTCTTGTGATCCAATATTTGCCTCGCATTTTAGAATGCAAAGATAAACATATTAGGAGAAGACTGACCCATTTACCTCAAAGACTTATGAGCTATATGACCTTGTTATTTTTATAGTGAGTATTATTGCTTATTACTGATTACTGTTGATACATTTAACATTTTGTAATTAGAGGAGTATAGAAAAGTACAACAACACAATAGCAAAAATATCTCTACATTTTTCTTACATTAATCAGTGTTTAGCACATCTAAGGAAAGAATAGTATGAACCATAAGACATTGAAATATCTACACGCTATTTAGACAGACTAAAATCTAAAAAAGTTCTAGATTTATACGGGTTTCCTTTCCTATTGTTTCATTTGTTTTGCTTTTAATGTAAATAAACATGCCAACAATACTAGCTCTAGAACCCATTGTGCGAGCTGTCTCTTTAATAGCTCGTGTTTATATTCACTTCACTGCTGATTGGGTTTATTTGGGCACACCCACCAAACAAGAGAAAACATCAAACCATGCTGCATGCCATTTCCAGGAAATATGTCGTTCAACCCGGAAACCTTACAAAACATTGCATTTTTCAGTTCACGGATTTGGTTACCATTCCAGTGCACATGACTAAAGCCTGTGTCGTAGTAAACGCTGAACAACTTACAACCGAAGTGAATATGAAATGGTACAGTGTCACATTAAAACAGACAGTAGTGTTCAATAGCACTGCTCTAATCCGTCAGAACTTCACAGCGTTAACTTTTATCATTGTTCAGTCAAGATTGTGTCGAGTTATTGCTTCTATCACTTTCATTAGGCGCTATGAGGTTAGTTGTAGCCTACATTTAAACCTTAAAAAGACACAAAATTGTTCACTGGAGTATTTTACCTGTGCTGGAGTCTGATCTCAAGCTGAAGCTGCTGTGTTCATGCTGATTCTGAAGTGTTTGGTACTCTTAAAACTGTCGTCAGTTGTTTTGTCGACGCGCTTTAACAAGTGTTTGTTGCTTTTGTGTCAGTCAACCATTCTCAACTCTGAGGCTGCTGCGATAAACTTTACATCTTAAAATGTTTGATGAGGTAACGGTTGTGACGAACTAAAACTGATGTCATTTCCTTTAGCATCTGCTCTGTAGCAGTAGTTCTTCAAAAATAAATTAGTATTTAGGATTTGCACGTTAAAAAAATCGAGTTACTCTGTGTCATGACATTCACCTGCTGCCCCAATCAAAATCTGAAAAGTAGCGACGGTTTCTGTACACTAGGTGGCATACAAATACCTCTTTTTGTTTTGTTTTTTTTATTTGAAAGAAACTATAGCAAAGACAAATAATCACCATCATTCTCAGGAAACAACAAACCAACCGTTTATTAATAAATAAATTATTAATAAAAATTTACTTTAGGTTTTATTGGGATTTTAAAACGGCTCCACTGAAGTCAAATATTTTGCAAATGCATTAATACAGTTAATAAATAAAGCTGTTTTTGGTTTAAGAGATAATCCCAAATTAGACCTAACAATTCTGACTGAGTTTGTTTTTTCCTTGCAGAAATCAGAAAATACGGATGCTGTGTATGAAAATGTCCCCAAAAACAAAAGCCGGTGATTGTATCTTCTAGAGTTGTCAGAACTCATGCAGTTTTACTTGCACTTTTTGGTTTTCTTATAATTTAATTCAATTTAATATTATGTTTTTATTCTTCGTATCTTTTTGTTCACATGGATATTTTGTTCACAAATAGCATCCAGAAGCTCATTCAAATGCTCCAAATATCATTTGTTATTAAATATTAAATCACACCATTCTCTGGGCTCATTTGTCTGTCATTTACTGCTTTTGATGTGTTTGGATATCATGAGATGTATTTGGATAGATATGACACAAGCTCACTGTCGCTCTCTAGTGGCCAAAGTTAAAAATTACATTTCTCTATAATAGTCTTACTTTTAACCAAAAGTGTGATGATGATGATGATGATGATGATGATGATATAAATAAAGTAATGTTAAGTATAGTGAACCATAGTCTAAATGATTTCTCACACATCTCAGCTGGGTATCATAGACCAAACCCAACCAATAATTTTTTGTTTCCCATGATAAACATGATTTGTTAGTTAGCCAGGAATGTTAATGCTGTTCACATTAGAATTAGGAAAATATTCCCATAACATTCCTGTTTAGGTTTTCTTCAAACTGTTACCAATAAATAAATAAATAAACACTTGCTTGCATCGTCTCTTATTGGCTCAATATAACAGATTCCTTAAATCATATTAACATTTGTATCAGCAGTATCAGTAGGATAATTCTGAGATTCTGTGGAGAGTTACAGCTACTGAACTGAATTTACTAGCCATTTATAAGTTCTATAACATATTGATAATTGTATTTAATATATTTCTACTGTATATATTCATTCATTTTCTTTTCGGCTTAGTCCCTTTATTAATCTGGGGTCACCACATCGAAAATAAATACCCATACACTCTTGCATTCACACACATACACTATGGGCAATTTAGCTTACCCAATTCGCTTATAGCGCATGTCTTTGGACTGTGGGGGAAACGGGAGCACCCGGTGGAAACCCACGCCAACATGAGGAGAACATGCAAACACCACAAAGAAATTCCAACTGACTCAGCCGGCGCTCGAACCAGTGACCTATTTGCTGTGAGGCAATTGTGCTACCCACTGTGCCACCAAGCTGCCCTGATTGGCGGATAATTGTATTTAATACATCTATATTTCTATGTATATTATATTTAATATATCTAAATATAAATATACTTACTCTAAACCAGGGGTTTTTCCAGCGCTGGATTGCAGCTGGAAGGGCATCTGCTGCGTAAAACTTATGCTGGATAAATTGGCGGTTCATTCCGCTGTGGTGACCTCTGATAAATAAAGGCACTAAGCTGAAGGAAAATGAGTGGATGATCAAACCACGCATCTCAAATTGCCAGCCCACGGTCCATTTACGGCCTCCATCCGGCCTGCAACTGATATAACGAGATTCAGCCCCCCAAATATTCATTCATTCATTTTCTTTTTGGCTTAGTATCCTTATTAATCTGGGGTCGCCACAGCAGCAACCCAACACCGGGAAACATCCATACACTCCTGCATTCACACACATACACTACAGCCAACTTAGCTTATTCAATTCACCTACACCGCAGGTCTTGCTCTGCAGGGGACTGTGGTGGGAAAACCGGAGCATTCGGAGGAAACCCACGCGAACACAGGGAGAACATGCAAACTCCACACCGAAATGCCAACTGACCCAGCCGGGGCTCGAACTAGCGACCATCTTGCTGTGAGGCGTTTGTGCTACCCACTGCGCCACCGTGCTGCCCTCCCCATACACATACATACATACATACATACATACATACATACATACATACATACATACATACATACATACATACATAAATATATACATTTTTCTCAGGATCCTATTTCTGAGTTCAGCTATTTCACTTTAAAAATAAATGCAAAGACCATATTATTCGCCATAAAAGTGGATTTACTAAACACAAACACAGGAAAAATTAGAAAAATGTCCACTTTAGGAGGAAATTTCAGACGGCATTTAGAGGTTTTTGCATCTGAACTCTTCATATATATTGAAATTAGCCTAATATTATTGCTGTGCAGTTGCTTGTGGTTTTGATTCGCCGGGATGTGTTTTGATCAGCAGCGTTGTGGGAACCAAAAATTGTTTGTTATTCCAAAATAGATTAAATAGATTTTTTCTGAAAATTCTATTAAAAAAACAAAGTCTTTTTGAGTATGATATTAAAAAAACGCTTGGCACATCTATCTCTTTCTGGGCACCTTATTTACCTCTCTGACTAAAGACCTTGTCAACCACATGGCTCAGTTTGAAGGCAACTGTTAGCAAAATGAAAGGATTAAAAGCAGCTATACTAGGTTACTAAAAGGCCACTAAGGCAGAGGGTGCCTTGCAAATGCTATGCGTTCACTAGTGGCCCATCTTCAAACAACCTACTGTGGGAAACGCTAATGTGGGTAATTGAAAACCACAAACATGCACAAAAAGCAGACGCTAATAGATAAAGTCAACTCACAAACAAACAAATGGCAGTTTTTAAAGCAATTATAAGTGGAAAACTAATCATATAGGTGTATTGTTATTACAAACGTCGAATACAGAGATATTGCTGTGCATAACAGGAAGACACACTTCACCTGTAAGCTCTTCACACTTGCACTGAAGCCCCCCAATGCAGGTTGTTTGGCCTCCTAACAGTTTAGTCATTTCTGACAGACAATCAACCACAGCTATTTTCAGTTTCACTCAGAAGATGAACCTCAGGAAATCTGCTTCGGTGAGGTGCCAAACGATTTAATGCAATTGTTCCACACACAACACATGAGAATTAAATAAATAGACATACAATCGTTTTAAACACTGCAAAATTGCTTCTCTTAGAGTTTTGCATTGTTTCCAGTCCAAACCAAGAAACATTTTCAAGTCTTGTTTTCAGAAATAACATGCTAAAATGAGGTGAAACAAGCAAAATAATGCTGGGTTTTTTCTGGTTTGGCCAAAAAATTGTTTTGCTTACCACTTATTATGCATGTTCTAAAGGGAACATAGTTTACCTCTTTTTTATGATTTAATATTAATATTATGGTTCTTCTGAGTGTGCCAGTTTAGGTTCAGTTTAAAACACAATTCAGATTGTTTTATTATAATGTGTTCAAAAGTGTCATGTTGGGGGCGTGTCCACAGTTCGCTGATTTATGGGTGTGTTGCTTCACATGTAAATTAGTTTCGGCTTCCCGCCAACGTAACAAGGGGCGGGGCCATGAGCTCACCCGCTCTGCGTTTGCAACAGAGTCTGACAGGCAGACTGCGAAGGGAGCTGGAGTGAGAGGTACAGCATTCAGTCGTACATGTACGACTCGGACATAGACCAAGCAGCGAGTACAAAATCATTTGTGTCTTTGTATAGTTTTACAGCCAACTGTGTGCTAGTTCATGTGCCTAGGTTGTACACCGAAACTAATAACCACGCACACTGAATTAACTTTGACTGAGGCACCGAATGCGCCGCTCGAAGCTGCGACACGGCACACCAGACACTCTCTGTGGCGCGGCAGAAACATGAAGTGTCCCGAATCGTCGCGCCACGCATTTTTGAATTCTAAACATAGGTTTCTACAGCGGTCTGCGACGCCCAGCCGTCGACTTGAGTGTACCCTGATAGAAACCTATGTTTAGAATTCTAAAACGCATGCTAGTTAAGATCACAGGGAGCTTCTAGGATCGCGACAAATGCAAACGGCTGAAGTATAAGGTAGACTCAATGAGAAGTACACATGTTTGCAAACCTACCCAAAGATACAACCAATAATTTCGATTAGAGTGATAATGTGGAGAATATTGCTCTTGTGTTGAGCCCAATGAGCCTTGCATCTAAAAATAGAGCAAGGGTGTTCCTTTAGTGATATCGCTTCGACTCACGCTGAAAATGGCGGACGTGAATCAACAAACTGAGGATATGATGATGCGCCTGTCAATCAATATTGGTGGGCAGGGGGACCGCTCTCCTACGTAAAGTTACAGTCGGTTTGAGAACTGCTCCAATTGGTCCACCGTTTTTTATGTTGTTAAATTGAAAAAAAAGCACTGGGTGTGCTTATATCACCCCAATATGACAGTCTATACACCATTCGTGCACATATGTCTGTCCAAACAGCTTGAAAAGTAGATTTTTTACCATAGGTGCCCTTTAAAAAACTGACTTAATTTTGACATATTTCTTAAAACAAGACAATACTTTTGTGCTTATCTAGAAACTGCATCTTAATTTAAGATTCTTTAGATACTTCTTTAGGAAACAAGACAAAAAAACAAGACAAGTACAAACAGCAAGAGTTTGTTCAATGGAATTTAGTTCATCTAACACATTTAGCGTCTGCATTTGGACATCGTAGCTAACAGTCAGAAAACCATCATCGATTAAGCATGTTGCTAAAAATACAAAATATTTCCATCAAGCAGAAACCTTTAAAGTCTAACAATAGGCCATAAAAACCAATAGGAGGGTCAAACGCTTGTGGGAGGATTCATAAACACACACACAAACCACCTTCAGTGTTTTAGCGGAAGGTCTTTAAGGGAAGCAGAAGTGTATAAGAACATGTTTCAGATGTTTGTTTTGTATTGTTTGTGCTGGAGATGTTGCGCTGGTGAGTTATTATAGCATTTCTTTCCACTGCTGTGAATAGTTGTGCGGTCCACTAATAATTTTTTTAATGTGTCTGGTTATGATCTGCATGTGGAGGCTTTGAAAGCCAAAAACTATTAAGCTGCTGAAATGTTTTGACTGTTTTTCTGTGGATCTAAATGTCTTGTTTATTTCTTTATATATTCAAATATTGAGCACACTAAACAAATTTAAGATTTAAAAGGTTATCGTGTAATCGTGTCTCTGGTTGTTGTATTTGTTCTTTAGTTCACATGTATATGACAAAACAACTACAGCTGAGTTCAAATTTTGCAAACAATTCAGAGTCTTAATTTGTGTAAAACCTCTTGATGTTCTCCAGGTGTTTTTGATGAATCGGTGTCAGTGATGGAGGGAGATTCGGTCACTCTTAACACTGATGTTACTCACAATCAAGAGGCTGAAGAAATACTGTTAACATATGGAGCTGAAAATTCTCTGATAGCTAAAATCACAATTAAAAACCAAACTGTCCTCAAACTCAATGTTAATTGGAGATTCAGAGACAGACTGAAGCTGGACAGAAAAACTGGATCTCTGATCATCACAAATATCACAACTGAACATGCTGGAGTTTATAAACTAGACATGAGTGAAGTATCACTGACACCAAAAACATTCAGAGTTTCAGTCTATCGTGAGTAGAGATCCTCAGTCATCCCTGCTGAAAAATCCTGCTTAAACCAGCCTAGGCTGGTTGGCTGGTTTTAGCTGGTTGACCAGCCTGGTTTTAGAGGGGTTTTGGCCATTTCCAGGCTGGTTTCCAGCCATTTCCAGCCTGGTCTTAGCTGGTCAGGCTGGAAAATGACCAGCTAAATCCAGCTAAAACCAGCTTGACCAGCCTGGTTTAAGCTGGACATAGCTGGTTTTGGCTGGGCTTCCAGCCTGGCAAGTGGTCAAGCTGGTTTTAGCTGGTCATTTTCCAGCCTGACCAGCTAAGACCAGGCTGGAAATGGCTGGAAACCAGCCTGAAAGTGGCCAAAACCCCTCTAAAACCAGGCTGGTCAACCAGCTAAAACCAGCCAACCAGCCTAGGCTGGTTTAAGCTGTTTTTTTCAGTAGGGATACCCTTCAAAAAATGTTACTTTAATTGATTCAAGACACTAAAAATCTGATGTTTTCCAGCTCATCTAACTGTTCCTGTCCTCATCTTCAACTCTTCTCACTGTTCTTCATCCCAGTATAACTGTTCAGTGTTGTGTTCAGTGGTGAATGTGAGTGCTGTGAGTCTCTCCTGGTACAAAGGAAACAGTGTATTATCCAGCATCAGCGTGTCTGATCTCAGCATCAGTCTCTCTCTACCTCTGGAGGTGGAATATCAGGATAAAAACACCTACAGCTGTGTGCTCAACAACACCATCAGCAAGCAGACCACACAACTCAATGTTACTCAGCTCTGTCAACTGTGTGAAGGTATACCAGCGCTTCTTTCTGTCTTCGTAGATTAGACTGACATATTCACTTACGTTTGATATGATGATCATTTCAGACTCTGTGTCGCTGCCAGTGCTGATCTCTGCCGCCACCGCCACTGTTGGACTTTTGTTGATTGGAGCTGTATTTGGGATCTTGTGCATCTGCAGGAGAAATAGAAAACATGATCAAAAAGGCAAGTGTTAATTACAGTTATAAATTAATATTAGTATAATAAATGTTTATCTTTTTTTAGTGGTAGTGGACCTGTTGAAATTGAAAACAAACAATAAAAACTGCGATGTTAAATGTTTAAACATTGAAACTTTGAGTTTTGTTGTTGCATGGATTACTGTTTTTGCTAAAACAGTTCAGGCTTCGGAAGATGAAATAACATACGCTGACCCCATAATCCTGCACAGAAAACCACGGAAATTGGTAAGGTAATTTATTACTAATTTATCACTTAAAAAATGTTGCATAAATTCAATAAATACAGATATGTATAAAGCTATTAAATGCCATATTGTGTATATATACACTGTAATAAATTCCCAGACTTTCAAAACATGTTACTGTAGTTTTTCCACAGTAAATTACATTAGTGTCGCATTACAGGATTTAACTGTTAAATGTTATGTGTTTAGAATTTCATTGAGAAATTAAGGCAGGTAGCATGATTACAGCACGTTGCTGTAAATGGCTTTATCTTTTGCACGTTAGTTATAGGAAGTCAAACACTATTAATATTTTATTCAACATAGAAATTAATACACAATAACGTTTATTCTAGTACAGGCACTTTTTTGATATTTAGAAATATTTACAGAGTTATTGTTATTATGAAGTTCCTCACAGTAATTTACTGTGAATTTACATACAGTACCTTACTGTGAAAGTAATGCAATTATTAGCCAGTAATTTGCTGTAAACTTAAGGTCAAATATTTTACAGTGCATATATATACTGTACAGTTGAAGTCAGAATTATTAGCCCCCTGTTTATTTTTTCCCCAATTTCTGTTTAACAGAGTGCAGATTTTTTTCCCAACATATTTCTAATCATAATAGTTTTAATAATTCATTTCTAATAACTGATTTATTTTATCTTTGCCATGATGACAGTAAATAATATTTGACTAGATATTTTTCAAGACACTTCTATACAGTTGAAAGTGACATTTAAAGGCTTAATTAGGATAATTAGGTTAACTAGGCAGGTTAGGGTAATTAGGCAAGTTATGGTTTATCACTATCAGAAAAAAATAGCTTAAATTAAAGCGGCTAATAATATTGACCTTAAAATGGCTTTAAAAAATTTAAAACTGGATTTATTCTAGCCAAAATTAAACAAATAAGACTGTCTACAGAAGAAAAAATATTGTCAGACATACTGTGAAAATTTCCAAACAACATTTGGGAAAAATTTTAAAAGAAAAGAAAATTCTAAGGGGGTTTATTAATTCTGGCTTATACAACTGTGTATATATTTATATATATGGCATTTCAATGCATTCAATGAACAAACAAATGAATGCCTTAGGAATTTGGTTCCAAGTAATGTTTTTTTAAACATCTGTGAAATACTTAAGTGTACAAGTGCTTTAAACTTTACATGTATATATATATATAAATATATAAAAGTATATATATCATTGATAGTAATCACATATGATTAGTGCATTGTACAAAGTTGGTCTTTGGTTTCCGTGTGTTTTAAAAAAAACTCATTTACAGGAAACAGTAGCCTTCAGGAGATGATGCCCTGATGCTAGTATGTCTGCTGGTTGCTTGAAAGTCCTTCAGATTCTGCAGTCCATTAAAAATAATATAATTCAAACCCTCTTTTATAATATTGCTTAGTTTGGCATTACCTATTTACATATGTAAATAATTGATGTGTGAAAAAAATATTTCACACTTAAGAAAATTAAAAAATATAATTAATAATAATCTCTTGCTTTGTTGTTGTTGTTTTAAAGAATATTAAAGAGGAAGATCATGTGGAGTATTTACCTCTTGCCTTGAGATGATCATCCAAATCCTGTGAGGAATAGAAACAGGAACAAAACTTTCAACAAAAGGTGTTTATAAAACATTGCTGTAGTTTAATTGATTTATTCATTAATATTTGCGCATGTATATCAATGGGATCAATAAATCTGGCATGTACATTCATATGTTAGACTTTTCTGCTTAATGTCAGTGTGCGCAAGTGTGTGAGTGTGTGTGTGAGGTGTCAGTAGAGTGTTATTAAAGAAGGTTTCCATTCCTCGTGTGAAACCGTTAGACTTCTGCTTTAGACAAAAATAAAACTAAACTCTCAAATCAAAGAGTGAGAAAACAAGTTGTTCACATTGACCATTACATGTATTATTAAAAGTTACATGTATTATTAAATAACAAGTTCTCCAATAATGACAGACAAAACACAAAACAATACAAATGTTTCCATATTTTATTGATTTTTTTATTTGAGTCATGGCTAGTTGGAAAAGCACACAAAGTCTGGGAGATAATTTAGAACTAATTTTGGATTCACCCTCAGAACAGACAACCTTATTTTGCAATGGATGACACTGTCATCTCCTATAGAAGCCCATTACATATACAAGATATATACAAATACATATACAAAATAAAACTGAAACACTGGCACATTTAGTGTTGGAGGTTTCATGGCTCAATTTGAGCAGCCTGGTGCCGGTCTTCATTGATTGCTCATTCCACCAGTAAGAGCAGCAGAGTGTGGAGGTGTAACATCCAACAGGAGTAACTGTCGACGCAAGAGGAAGCTGAAAGGGATGTCCGTGTGCTAATCTGGATTGTATCCAAACAACATAAAACCACAGCTGCCCAACTCACTGTAGAATTAAATGTGCTTCTCAACTCTTCTGTCTCCACCAAAACTGTTCGTTAGGAGATACACAGGGTCAAAAATACAGGACCGGGCAGCTATAGCCAAACCTTTGGTCACTTGTGCCAATGCCAATCGTCTATTTCAATTGTGGGCAATGTGAACCATGTATTGTTCTCTGATGAGTCTACCTTCACTGTCTTTGCTCTATCTGGGAGAGTTACGATGTGGAGAAAGCGTACCACCCAGACTGTTGCATGTCCAGAGTCAAGCATGGGGGTGGATCAGTGATGATTTGGGCTGCAATATCATGGCATTCCCATGGCCCAATACTTGTGCTAAAAGGGTGTGTCACTGCCAAGGACGACCAAATCATTTATGCATCCCAATGGTTTAAAGATTGTATCCTAAAGCCATGTACCTGGTATCCATGTATCTGGATGATAATGCACCAATACACACATCAAGATTTGGCGACAGAGTGGTTTAATTAACATGAAATTGAAGTTGAACGTCTCTCATGGCCTGTACAGTCACCAGAACTAAATATTATCGAGCTACTTTGGTGTGTTTGGAGGAGCAAGTCAGGAAAGGTTTTCCTCCACCTGCATCACGTTGTGACCTGGTCACTATTCTGCAGGAAGAACAGCTCAAAATCTCTCTGGCCACTGTGCAGGACTTGTATCTGTCATTCACAAGACCAACTGACACTGTGTTGGCTTCAATAGGAGGCTCTACACTATATGAATATATATTATTGTGGTCTAAAACCAGGCATTTCAGTTTCATTGACCAACCTCTGTTTTTTGTTGTTGTTTTTTTTTTGTTGTTGTTGTTGTTTTTTACATTCCACTAATAAACAAATATTTTTAAAAAACGATGGCCACTAGAGGGCTTCTGTTTTGATTAGTACAGTGCAAATTGATTGCAAAAATGATCCATTGATCCAAGTGGAGCAATCAATAAAAGTGCAAAAATAAATTTGGTCCACACAACACGGTGACAGGCAAAAGTACAGAAACAAAAAGTCATATCTATAACATGGAGTCTGAAACAGTGTTCAGTAAAGCAAAACAAGTCATATGAACTATAGGCCTACCTATAGAACATTAAAACACCATTTAGAAGCTGACGTTTGTATTTGACAAGTTTGAACAAGAGGTTTGTGACATGTTGTAAACCACATGTAAGTGTGAAATTTACCTCACGGAACAAGAGATAAATACAAGCTGCGAATCCTTCATGTTGCCAGATCTCAATGGAAAAAAATAGCAATCAAGAACAAGTCCATTATAAAAAGTTAAAATATAAATACTTTATACAAAAGATAATACAAATATAAAGCTATCCGTATCTATTTGATAACTTTACTAACAATAATGAATTAGAGATTTATGAACGCAGTCTGAAGACGAAGCTCAAAGACGCTGAAAATAAACAGATATGGCAACACCGTGTCTGAAACGTTCTAGACCAGAATAAAAAAAAAGCACTTTATACAATGCACTACTGCCCTCAACTGGAATATTTAATGTCTGCAGACAAAAGACCTTCTTTGTTGATTGATTACCATAATACATTACAATCAGTGGTGTAGTCCAAAAAAAAAAAAGGTGGTGTACTATTACACCCGACCCAAATTCTAAATGAAAGTAGGCAAAGAAACGACGAAAGTCAATGTTTCTTTGATTCATTAGCTATATATATATATATATATATATATATATATATATATATATATATATATATATATATATATATATATATATATATATATATATATATATAAGCTAGCCTTGCCAATCAAAGGTTTTTTTACTTACTTTCTTTATTGGCTTATTACTTTACATTAATAGGTTTATTTAAACATCAATCAGCCATTATTTTTGATTGTCACATTCGTGCATGCCTGTTTTAAACCAAACTATTAGGAGTCTGTCTTCTGTTGTGGCTATTATATACTAGTAGTTTCCCTTTAAAATCGCATATTGTTATGCGATTTATGAGTAGTCTTTGACTCATCATTTTTTTTGTTTATATATATATATTTATATATATATAGTGTCGTTCCCTGTAGCGGTAGGCACGATTAAGACAAATGTGAAATACTGTTGTGCAGGGGTGATTTTAGGATTTTCATTTTAGGGCGGAACAGGAACAGATCATTTTGGGGTAAACAAAGAAAAAGGTATATACATTTACTCACATATACATTTTTAAGTAAGAATTTTAAAAATACACCAAAATTAGGGAAGTTTAATCAGAAAAATAAGTGAGTATACCGAGGGTATATGCAATTATTGATCCTCAGAAGTGGTAATACCCAAACAGCTCATGGAAAAAAGTAGGCATACCGAGTATACGTGTGTATAGCAAGGACTACACCACTGATTACAATATAAAACTTAGACAAATGTTAATAATCGTTTAAAATATATTTTCCACATGTCAAAAATAGCTTTTAACGTTCACTTTCGTGTATGGAAAAAACAGATTGTGTTAGGTTGAGTTATTTCCAATTACAAAGACAAAAATATTTTAAAGTCAAACTCTATGAACTTTGCTATGAACTCTGAACTGAATTATTAGAATTATTACAAAAGCAAACAAATAAAGCATTATGGTCCCATCAAAAAAATCCCCAAATGACCCCAAACATGATTTTAGTCAACAACCAACACAAAGATAAAACAGTTATTAATGACATTAAAGAAAACTGCAAACGATAAAATAAATAAAATACAAAAATTGTAAATATTAAGTTACTAAAACCATAATCATAATAATAAGAAATGTTACTTTGATGTCTCATTTTTAGCATTCATCAGTGGTTGATGGTTTTGCGTTATTCTCCTGTAAGAAAGCACATCCACAGAAGGTAAAAAAGAGTTTCAGGTCACAAGAATCACACTATGACTGATGCTATATACATATACTGTATACAGTTTTCTTTATGGTATATTAACCTATAAAAATTATTTTTTATGTACAAGCAAATAGGCTAATCCTAATCCAAACGTTTTAAATGATAGAACTCTGATAGGCTTTTAATTAAATGTATCTGTTTCCATTTGGAATTGGAGGCAAATCATGCATTTTAATCCTAATCCAATGTGAAATGCATGTTTTTTTGTGTGTGTGGTTTATAAATTTATAACACAACTGTCTCACTTCAGCTTTGAGGAATTAAAAATGTCTTTCCGCCAGTAGGTGGCGCTTATAAAACAGCAGCAGTGTATCATCAGTACAGTTGAAATTTTCACCATGTGACATAAGGGCACGTGATGAAAATGAATAACTTGCACTTTTGGAAATAAAATAAATAATTTTCAGTGTTTTTCATGTTAAAAGTAGAAAATAAGCAACAGCAATAACTCTTGCCTATCCTATAAAGAATATTTTAAACAGTGCATTTCTTCCATTTTCTTTAAACAAATATTTAAATGTAAATATAATGTAATTCTAATGGAAAATGTGCCATCTCAAGGCATCTCTGGCACAGCTTCCAGTCATTGTCAATGTAGTGCAAACCATACCCATGCATTCCATGCAGAAATATAAGCCTAAACAAAGAGGGGTCACGTGACTTCACACGGGAAGCAGGGAAAGTGATTGAAAAAATTGACCTGGAAAAATTACTTCAATTACTTTTCGATTAATCGCCCAGCCCCACTGCAATTTACTTGCGAAAATTCTAGTTCCCCGTTTGGTGTGAATCCAGCATTACAAAAGTGTCATTACTGCTGCCTGTTGGTTCGGTGTACTTTTAAAATGCAGCACAGTCATTTTTTATTTTCATGTGGATGGTAAATAAATGTTAAAAAAAGCGGGGACAACTCTGTTTATTATAAACAGGCCAGTGTACGAGTGAGCATGGCCTGAGAATACAAACATCAATTATATGACAGTATGTGGACGTAAAATAAATATAGAAACTGCTATTAGAATTTGTTTGCAGACTTTGAAAGGAAGTGACTGACAGCTAATGTTAACCACTATAAAATTAGTAATAAAGTTATTTGTAGAGAAATTAAAACAAGTCGCATCACAACAATTACTGCACTTCTATAAATGCTCCTGAACGTGTTTTGAGGTCAAAGAGATTCAAATTTATGAGCATGTGTTGTTGTAATTTCAAGCCTTGCTTTTCAAATAATATTTGCCAACTTTAAAATGTTTTTTTTTTTTTTTAATGATTCTATGGACCCCCTGCAATATATATATGCATAGTATATGCCGAAGCATGCTAATAGGACTTTTAATTTTGCCAGTAATCTGGGTTAGGCGCTTCCGGTGAACAGTATGCCATTGCAAAATCGGCGCGTTTAAGGTCTTTTTTCTTTAAAAATCAGAGATCTCCACTGGCTGAGTGATATCCGATATGAAGTCGGTCTCAGATTGTACAAGAAGCACTGCATTAAATAAAATTTCCCCCCGCCATGTCTTTATAATATGAGCATTTATTTTACCCCAGTGTATTCACTGCAGCTTCTGCGCTAGCCTGCCGATTCTGACAGGCTCGTGCGAGTAGACAGCTTTTTGTCTCGTTTTACGCTTGAGCAACTAAATGAATGCCAAAGTCTGTTTAACTGATTGTATTTTAATTACATTACAACATCGATGCTGTAAAAGGAATCGTATTATAAAGTGTAAAAAAAAAACTCACAATAACAGGTCACTGGAAGTTTACCAGTATGGGAACAACACTAGCTCGGCCTATACCCTATTAAACTACTGACCACTGGTCCACATTTCTCTGGGTGAAAAACACTGTTAGGGCACCTGGCTCATAATACAAATTTTTTTTAAATAGCTTAAAAAATCTAAAGATCCAAAACCGAATTTTTGATACATAACACAGAATATATATATATATATATATATATATATATATATATATATATATATATATATATATATATATATATATATATATATATATATATATATATATACCTTTACATTTTTATGATTTGTTGACTGTTCATTAACACTGCTGCTGTTTCAGTGCCATCTAGCGGTTTGCCTTTAAATTTGCAAATTAACAGAAACGGAAAGAAGGCATCCATGCATTAACGGCAAATTGCACACATTTTTATCCGTTTTATATTCACAGATTGTTTTTGTAATTCACATAAAAATTCTGTATTGAGAGTTTCTCACCTTGATCTCACCATATCTTGATCGAACATCATATCACCTGTTTCAACAATAACAATAAACACAATTAAAGACACATTACTTAAGTTAGAGTAATAAAAAAAGTTCTTTCATATGCTTTTGCACAATAAAGATCAGCTTTACTAAAGGCTAATTAGCATATGACTGCAATCTCATAAAGCATTTATTCTAGCCGAAATAAAACAAGACATTCTCAAGAAGAAAAAAATATTATCAGGCATACTGTGAAATTTTTTTATTTATATATATATATATATATATATATATATATATATATATATATATATATATATATATATATATATATATATATATATATATATATGTGTATGTATGCATGTAAGTATGTATGTATGCATGTATGTATGTGTATATATATATATAAATAAATATATATATATATATATAAATAATTTTCACAGTATGCCTGATGATATTTTTTTCTTCTGGAGAAAGTCTTATATGTTTTATTTCTGCTAGAATAAAAGCAGTTTTTAATTTTTTTAAACACCATTTAAGGTCAAAATTATTAGCCCCTTTAAGCTATATTTTTTTTCGATAGACTACAGAACAAACCATCGTTATACATTAACTTGCCTAATTACCCTAACCTGCTTAGTTAACTTAATTAACCTACTTAAGCCTTTAAATGTCACTTTAAGCTGTATAGAAGTGTCTTGAAAATATCTAGTCAAATATTATTTACTGTCATCATGGCAAAGATAAAATAAATCAGTTAATAAAAATGAGTTATTAAAACTATTATGTTTAGAAATGTGTTGAAAAAAATCTTCTTCAGAAATTGGGGGAAAAAATAAACAGGGGGGCTAATAATTCGGACTTCAACTGTGTGTTCCAGTAGATCTGGCTTTAAAACTTATATCCCCATCTTGTTAAATTAGTGTTATGTAATGCTTGCCAACATGTTCTTCATGTGTAGATCTCTGGAGTCGACAATTCCTCAAAACAACAACCGCAATCCCAACCGCAACCATCAGAATAACAGCAAAAGCCACACCAAATGTTCTTTTAGAGAGCCCATTAGAATCTGAAACAGCTGAAGACAGACATACATTATTAAAAATAATTAATGAAATATAAACTTCATCAATACTTTCAACTAATATACACACAGCTGTCAACTTTGGTCATATTGTCTCAAACTGATGTATTTCATAAATGATGTCATGATAGATTTTTCATGAAGAGCCGTGTTTCCAACTACTAAATATTGTTCTAGACCCGAAAGTTGCACATTTTATACTGTTTTTTTATTCAAAGGAAGGTGCATTAAATGACTAAAGGATTCAATGATACTCACCAGCGACTTTAACACTGAATATCTTCATGAGGCTGAATGTGCTGCTGTTGACCAGTAGTTTATAATCTCCAGAGTCTGTGTTCCTGCTGTCTGTGATGGTCAGAGATCCAGTCTGATGATCCAGATTCAGTCGGCCTCTGAATCTCTTATCTACATCTACACACTGTTCACCTGAACAGGTCTTATTGGTCATTTCAGTGATGAGTGTGTCATTAAAATACAGCGTCGTCACATAGTTTTGACTGTTTACTAAACAAGCCTCTAAAGTGACAGATTCACCTTCCTTTACTAATTTTTTCTTCATTTCCACACCAGGAATGTCTGAAAAATAAAACAACATTCAATTAATGTTATCACAGTCAAATGCTTGATTCTGATTGGCCGATAAACATTCTACGTTATAGATCTGAAACTGGATTCCTGCAGGGCCGCACAGTTTTCCTTCAACCCTAATCAAACACAGTTGATCCAATTAATCAAGCTGTTCAAGACTACTAGTGACTATTAAGCAGGTGTGAGCTGGAGGTGGTTGGAGCTAAACAGTGCAGAGCTGTGGCCCTCCAGGAATTGAGTTTGAGACCACTGTTCTAATGCACAGCTAAAGTAGATCCGGCAGGTTTTGAACCTATTACAGCTCTACATCACTACACTGAATGATTTCACAGCTACTACAACATTCAAAAAACACATCAAAACAGAAGGCTTTGGATGAGATGTGTAAGAAACTAGTGCTACACACAGGAGCAGTCTGAGGACAAAAACCTGACAAATGTCCAAAATACAACATCTGAACAGTGTCTTTAGGTGTAGGAACCATAGTATACAGTAAGTGGAATAATGGACTCTGCTCCATTAAATTATTAGAAAATCATGAAGACATCTGCATATTACACACAATTGTGTACCACCACTTCAGGTGTGCATTATTTTCTAATAATTTGACAACCCACCCACTACAATTCTTTACACAAAAATCAAATAAGTTCTATTTTAAAGGGTCACGAAATACCAAAAAGCATTTTTGAGATGTTGACAGTCATGTCCCACGTTGCTAAAACACTATTAGGACACATATATTTCAAATTTTGAAGCTGCGTCACAGCGATGAGATCATTGTGTAAATTCCAGCGTGGATACTGGATGTATGCAGCGTTTGGTACAAAGTGACTTTATTGAGTTTTCAGTATATCTGTTCATTAATTCATGAGAAAGACTTGGTCGAACCAATAAGCGCACGATATTATGAATGAGGTGCAACTTCATTAAGATATAATTTCGAAGACAACCTGTTGTGTTTATTGAGACGCCATGTTGTGTTGCTAACTGCAATTAAGACAAGTGAAAGAAGAAGAAGAATTGTTTGGAGACATGGGTTGTCAGTGTTTTTGAATGTGCCAAAACAAAGCAGTTGGATTACAGTGGTCTGCTAACACGCGACAAAAAATAAAGGATTACAGTGGTCTGCTAACACGCGACAAAAAATAAACATTACCAGAGAACTTTTCGAATCTGGAAATAGTGAAATTCGAATTTGCCACTCATGCATGTAATTTTTATGCATGTACTGAAACTCCCCTCTTCATACAAACCCTTCCCTCCTTCGCTGCTGGACACTCCCACCTAAACAAAGCTGGACTCACCCACTTTCCTGACTTTTTCAAACTAGAGGTGTAAAAACACCCTCCTGACACAGGGATGTTTCATGACCCTTTAAAAGTAATTGCTTTGAGTGTTTTTTTTTTTATATATACTCTATATGAATACACACTCTGAATGTCCAACGCAAATCTGACAGCAATTCGTAACTTTTTGATTTAGTGGCTAAGTTGTATAAATTCGTAAGATCTAATTCATTCAATTTAGTTTGATTTCCTCATCACCCAATGACGTTTGGGTTTTGGGGTGGGGTTAGGTGCCACGCCTCCTGTTTAAAACCATACGTTTTCGTACGACTCAACTTTCATACGAATTAGCCACTAAACTGACAAAACGTAAAATACTTATGTTTCCTTGTGAGATCAGGCTGGAACGTCACACACACACACACACAAAAAATCACTAAATGACTTACCAAATACAGCAACAATGAAGATCATTTCTCTGATGCTGTCGTTGCTGATGATCCGAAGACGAAAAACTCCAGAGTGTGTGTTTGTGATGTTCTTGATGGTCAGATTTCCAGTCTGGTGATCCAGCATCAGTCGGTTTCTGAATCTCTCATTGCCTTCATTACACTGAACATCTGTGCAGATTTCAGTGAAATCTCCAGTGATTTGAGCGATGCGTGTGTTGTTAAAATACCACCTGATCTTATCTTGCTGGTTTGTTTTAACACCAGAGTGTAGAGTGACTGAATCACCCTTCATTACAAACACAGGTTCTCCATGTGAACCAAAATGGAAAAAACCTGGAAAATAAAGTCAATTAGAAGCCAAAGAAAACTTCACAACAGACAAGTGATCATTTACACTCTACACATCATGAAGACTGAAGAGAAAAATACCTGGATTGACAATCAAACCAACATTGATTATCACTCATCAGACAAACATAATGATCTTCAAGAGTTCACACTTAGCTTATGATTGATAATAAAGCTTGTTTGGCATGCTGTCCCGGGAGAGAGTCCTGAGCTTATAAGATCCTCGAGCCCTGGGCTCCCTCCCATTGCAGCGTGAGAGGGGAGTTTGAGCTGGGGTAGATCTCGATGACTTCGCCCTTGCTTATTGTAGCTAAGTGTCAGATGTGGATGCTCAGGTGTACTCAGACCTTGGCTAAAAATATTTTGGATGAATTGTTTAGGATGCTTGTTTTTGAACTGTGGGAGGAAACCGGAGGACCCGGGGAAAACCCACACGAGAACGGGGAGAACGAACAAAATTCTGCATAGAAATGTCGCCTGGTTTGGAAGGGATTTTAAACCAGGGGCATTCTTGCTGTGGGGCAACAGTGCTAATCACTGGCCACCGTGTCGCCCGTTTGAAAAGAGGGAAAGTACGGTTGGGGGGGGGGGGGGGGGGGGTGGGGGGGGGGGGGGGGGGTTGGGGGGTTCTTCGAGACGAAGATAATGAGATGAGAAAACTCTGATTATTTATAGTGAATTAAGAATCGTCTGATAGGATAATTAGTCATGAGCTAATACTGGAACAGCTGTGAACAATCATAAGCACGTGATCCTCTCGAAATTTGTTTATAAATTAACTTCACTTAAATGAATGAGCACCATACACTTTATTAAAATATTACTTAATACTGATAAAATGAATGATTCCACCATGTCATGTCATACAATTTCCTGTATAAATAAATTACAATTACAACTCCAAATAAAAAGAAGGTTGGGACAGTATAAAGTAATGAAAAAAAGTAGACAAAAAAAAAACATTATTTAATGTGTTCCTCGTGATTTTTATTATTTTATTCATTTATTTATTTTCAAAATAAACACGCATTCCAATTTTGGTTCCTGCAATACTTTTTTTAAAAAGTTGGAACAGTAAAGCATTTATCACTTTGTAATGTTGCCATTTTAAAACACTTAAAAGACGTTTAGGGAGTGAAAACCAAGTGATTCTGATGTAATTTTGACCCATTCCTTCTGCAAACAAGTGTTTGTGGCAACAGTTCTTAATTATCGTATTTTACACTTTAAAATGTGCCACACATTCTCAATTAGAGACACGTTGGGACTGCAGGCAGGCCAGTCAAGTACCTGTATCCTCTTCTTCCACAGCCAGAACTTTGTAATGTGTGTAGAATGTGGTTTTGCAATGTCTTGTTGAAATATGCATGGGTTCCCCTAGAAAAGAAGGCAGCACATCGTGCTCCAAGATCTCTATGTACTGTTCAGCATTATTGATGCCATCGGAGAAGTGCAAGTTACATTTGTCAAGGGCACTGCACAACCCAACACCATGACAGACCCTGGCTTTTGGACTTGTTGCTGGTAACAGTCTGAATGACCCTTTTATCTTTGGTCCGGAGCAAACGGCATCCATTTCTCCTAAAAAATACCTAAAATGCTGACCACGGTATGCGTTTCCACTGTGTGATGGTCCCATGCCTCCAAGCCCATAGAAGTAGACAGCGCTTCTGGACACAGTTAACATAGGGCTTCCTTTTCGTACAGTCCAGTTTTTACTGGCATTTGTGGATGTAACTATGTATTGTGGTACTTGACAAAGGTTTAAAAAAGTCCGAAGCCCATGTGATGATATCGCTTTTAGATAAATGAGGATTCTTGATACAGTGCTGGCTGAGGGATCAGAGATCATGGCTGTTCAGCTTAGACTTGGGCCCTCATTCTTTACGCACTAAAATTCCTCCAGAATCCTTGAATCTTTTAATGATGTATGCACCGTTGAATGTGACATATCTAAAAGTCTTCCTATCTTTTTTTGAGGAACAATGTTTTTAAACATTTCAATAATTTTGTCATGTATTTGTTTTCAATCTGGCGATTCTTGTCCCATCTTTGCTATCTAAGAACTAGACCTTTCTTGGATACTGCTTTTGTACCAAATCCTTATTACAATCACCTGTTTCAAATCACATAATTATTTAAACAATTTACCTGATTACTAGCTCTAAACTCCACATGTGCCAACTTTTTTTTTTTTAAATGTGTTGCAAGCTAAATTGGAATGTGTTTATTTAAAAAAAAAAAAAAAAAGTCACGTTTTTAATACTGTCCCAACTTTTTCTGATTTGAGGTTGTATTACAAATGTTTAAGGGTTTATCCAAATTCACTCACATTATATTTAAACAGATTTTTTTAGTTTGTACACCATTGTAAAAAAACAAAAAAAACATTTCCTGCAGTATGATGAAGAGCAGATGCACATGAAATATCACACATGCTTTATGATAGCTTTTTAAGTTAATAAATTATTTTTTGGAGCTTTAGTGTTGCCCCCTTTTTGAATATTTTTGTACTTCTTGCAGTATGATGAATTCACTTCTTAAGTGTGACATCACGCGAATCGGCTTCCCGGTCCAAGCGCTCTATCAAACTGCATGGAGAGACTCATCAAATAGTAATAATAAACGTTTACAAAGCGATGTAATACTTTCAAAAATCACGATCGCAATATATATATATATATATATATATATCCATGCCGAATATCCGATGGCCAGAAAGTGATACATTTGTAATAAATTGTTAAAACTTTGGTATTTGTGATCCAGCAAGTCCAGAGATTGTTGTGTACACTATGATTTCAAATAAAATTCACTTTAATGTGTGATATGACTAAAAAGTGGTCATAAACGATTATTTTCTCTATTGAAATGAGTAGCAGCTTGGACCCGGAAACAGTATTCCATACGTCATCAATACATCACGACTTAACAACCGGATAGTAATATAATGAATAATAAGAACTCACTTATCATTTACAGCATGGATCTCAAACTCAGTTCCTAGAGTGCCGCAGCTCTGCACCGTTTTCTCCAACCCTTATCAAACACAGCTGATCCAACTAATGAAGGTGTTCAAAAGAGTCTTGAACACCTTGATTAGTTAGATCAACTGTGCAGAGCTGCGGCCCTCCGGGAATTGAGTTTGAGACCCATGATTTACCGATTCTGTATTTCAAATACTTTTAGCTAGTGTAGGCTCGTGTTATAGTGAGCTTCTGTTGTGTTTTGATGCGATTTTTGACTGTGAAATAAGTGAAATCATTCAGTGTAGTGATATGAAACTCTAAAGCGCTTAAAACCTGCCGGAACTACTTCAGTGGTCCGTTTATCTGAAACTAACTGCACACCTTAAAATGTTCATCAGCCAATCTGAATCAAGTATTCAACAGCCTGGTAGTATAAATTAATTTAAATGACTCACCAATTACAGTAACAATGAAGATTTTTTCAGTTTGTCTGCTTTCGTTGTTGATCTGCAGTTTATAAACTCCCGTGTCTGCGATTTTGCTGTCTTTGATGGTCAGAGATCCGGTCTGACTGTCCAGCTTCAGTCTGTTTCTGAATTTACCATCACCACCTTCGCACTGAACACCTGTACAGTTAAAACTGAGGTCTCCAGTGATTTCAGCAATGTGGACATCGCTGAAACTCCATCTGATCCTTTGCTGTTGGTTTACTTTAACATTGGTGTCTAGATAGAGTGATTCTCCCTCCGGCACTGACACGGACTGTCCATCCATACAAACACCAGTGACACCTGGAAAAAAATGAAGTTATTTATAAGCCAAACTGAATTATACAACATGGAAGAGCTGTGAATATCACTTTCTCCAGACCATCCAGATTAAAGGTAGAGAAATAAATACACACAAAAAAAGCAGAAGAACATCACTGATTCACATGTGACGAAATTCGTGAGTGATGAACGGATGATCATAATTAGGAACATGTATGACAAAATTTGCAAACCCCTCTCCGAACATGTTAAACATTCATTATTTAATAAGGAATCAATCCTAATTTATTTTATTAGTAGTATTGCCCTGAATAACCTGTCACAGAGATGTTCACAAATCCACAAGACAATGCTAATGCTAAATTTACACAATTAATACAATTTCTTTAATTTCACAGTACTCATTAGGATTAGTTTTTGAACTGAAATGGTTTTCTGCAACCGGTTTCCTCAAACGCCTTGAGTTGACTTAACTTTTCGGGCGTTACAGTGTTGTAGTTCTTTTTGAGTCTCTTGTTTGGCAAGAACTTAAAATATCCACTGATCTATAGGAAAATCCACCAGTTTCTGCACATTCTTTGTTTTTTGCTTTGTTTTTTAGCGTCTCTGGCGTATCTGAACAATAAATGAATCATGAGTGACTGATTTAGGGCTGCACTTTATACAGTACAACCCCAAATCAGAAAAAAATGAGACAGTATGGAAAAACACTTTTTTTTTTTTACTTTTGACTTGTATTTTAATATGAACACAAAATATTTTCATGTGTTTCTAGTCAGCTTCATTTCATTTGTAAATATACATTCTTTCCTGTCATTCAGACCTGAAACACATTCCAAAAAAAGTTGTGACAGGAGCAGTTTAGGGCTAGTAATCAGGTAAATTGTTTAATGTGATTAGAAGTTGCCAATGTTAATGGGTAATTGTAATTATGGTTTTGTACAAAAGCAGCATCCAAGAAAGGTCAAGTCCTTTAGGAGCAAAGATGGGCCGAAGATCGCCAGTTTGCCAATAAATATGTGAGTAAATTATTAAAATGTTTAAATACAATGTTCCACAAGAAAGAGAGGAAGATGCTTGGATATTTTAACTACAACAGTGCAAAACATCACTAAAAGATTCAAGGAATCTGGAGGAATTTTAGTGCTTAAAGAACAAGGGCGCAAGCCTAAGCTGAACAACTGTGATCACCAATCCCTCAGGCGGCACTGCATCAAGAATCCGCATTCATCTATGGGCGATATCACAACATTGGCTCAGGACTACTTTGGCAAACCTTTGTCAATACATAGTTAAAATGTAAAAAAAAATGCCACAAATGGCAGTTAAAACTGTACTGTGCAAAAAGGAATCCCTATGTTAACAGTGTCCAGAAGCGCCGTCTACTTCTCTGGGCTTAAAGGCATCTGGGATGGACCATCACACAGTTGAAATGTGTCTGGTCAGATGAATCAGTATTTCAGGTATTTTTGGGGAGAAATGGACGCCGTGTGTTCTGGACCAGAAGATAAGGATCATCTAGACTGTTACCAGCAACAAGCCCAAAAGCCAGTCTGTCATGGTTTTGGGTTGTGCCAGCGTCCTTGGCTAAGGTAACTTACACTTTTGTGATGACACCATTAATGCTGAACAGTACACAGAGATTTTGGAGCACAATATGCTGCCTTCTTTTCCAGAGACACTCATGCATATTTCAGCAAAACAATGCAAAATCACAATCTGCACACATTACAAAGTCCTGGCAGCGGAGGAAGAGGATACTGGTTGACTGGCCTGTCTGCAGTCCCAAACTGTCTCTGATAAAGGATGTTGCGCATTTTGAAGCGCAAAATGTGACATCGAAGACCCTGTACTGTTGCCCACCTCAAGACTTGTTAGCAGGAAGAATGGAACAGAATTACACTTGAAACACTTCATCACTTGGTTTCTTCAGTCCCTAAACGTCTTTTAAGTGTTGTGAAAAGGAATGGCAACATTACTAAGTAGTAAACGCTTTACAGTTCCACCTTTTTAAAAAATGTGTTGCCAAAGAACCAAAGTTGAAATGCACGTTTATTTTGAAAACCAAAACAATAAAAATACACAGTTAATTTAGAAATCATTACTTTCTTTTTAAATTGCATTTCCATACTTTCCCCTTTTCTGAATCAGTATTGTATAAAATAAAAACTGATATACTGCGATAAAGAAACCAATATAAAAAAAACAGGAATATTCCCCAGATGAGTTAAACATGAGGTCATTGAATGAGGTCTTTTTTTTTTTTTTTTTTTTTTACATAAGAGGTCCACATTTTACACTAAAAAACGCTGGGTCAAATAAAAGAAACTTGCAGTTAGCCCAACATTTTTAGAGCATGTAAACCACCTGTGATATAAATATTTCTTTTTCCTTAGTATAAAACAGTTGTTATAGAATCCACTATAAAAATGCTATGCTTCAACCCAAATCTGCTTAAATATGTGCAAACTCAACATTAGGCTATACATTTAATAGAGCATTTTTTCAAATGTTTGTCCATATTTTACCTATTATTATGTAAAAAGCTCTCACAGACAAATGTCCATACATTGTCACTGTGGAAGTACCTTTTTGAAAAAGTACCTTAAAAGATACACATTTGTACTTTATTGTACCATGAGCGGTACATTTTGGGCACTGATATGTACCTTTAAGTTACAATTGTGACACTGTTTGGTACACATACCTTTCCAAAAGATACTGCCCCAGTGCAGCTTATGTATCTTTATTTCTGAGAGTAAGCACAGCAGCGTTTTTACTTGGGCAGCGCCACTCACACACATCTACAGACTGTAAAAATATTCAATAACAGATTTTTCTGTTTATTAATGGTTATGAATTGCATTATGGGACATTTATCTCTGCTTTGTTCACTTTTGATGTTGAAAATTCAGCTTTAATGCCATATCAGCAGCATTGGCTATATTCATGGCAAAAAACATTTACCAAATATACAATATATAATCATATAATCATATTAGTTTCTTAATAAAAACGTATGTTTGATACATTGTAAAAACAACAAAAAAACGCACACATAGCAACAACACGGGAAAGAGTCATATTAAATTAGTTTGATTAAAGATAAATATTCTAAAATTGCTCCAGAAGGCTCCTTTTCAAACATTTCCCTTAAAATATTTCCCGAATAAAAGCGTTCTAACATCATTTAAAAATACACATTCTATTAAAATGTTTTTTCGTCAAAATATTCCTACACAAGTCACAAATAGGTTTTTCTTCCCCTTTCGATAAATATCCATGTGTTAGTCTTGAGTGTCCGATTCTACATCTCGTATGTGCGGTCATGTCTATTTTCAAAACTGTAATTATTTCTTTCGTTTACAAATGGATTAACTTCATACAATTTGTTATTGCTATATTCATCCTATTCCTTTTGCAATTTCTCATTAACATACAGATTTAAAACAGGTTTAACATCAGACACAGGGATTTTACATTCTGTTTTCTTCAACTGTAGGGCTTCCTTAGCTGCTTTATCTGCACGTTTGTTTCCAATGAATCCCATATGACCAGATATCCTGCATAAAATATTATTAAAGTCTTTAGTCTTTAAAAGGTCCACTTTTTATTGTTCAAAATCATAGGATGATCAGTTTTCATAGATTCAAGTGCTTGTAAGCAGGACATAGAATCTGTGCATATTAAAAACTGGCATTGCTGTTCTTTTTCTATTTGTTCCTGAGCTAAAAACAGTGCACAAGCTTCAGCTGTGAATATTGAGCTTTGTCTGAGAATACTCTTTCTGAAACACTCTGAAAAAATCACTACTGCAGATACCCGTCCATCTGACTTTGAATCATCTGTATACACTGGTACATAAGTTTGTAGATTGCATCGTATATGTTACCCGCCTCAGGCTGAAGAGACCCAAACGGGTAAGTGAAATGTATAACTTAACTTCTATGTAACTGGAATGTCCATCTATACAATAAAGTTCTTGTATTTTTGTGATCTGATGGCATATGTACTGTTCATTTTATCAGGCATTTTAAATACTGTATAATTATAAACAATCACATTACTCTTACAAATGCTTCCTTCTTTAACTCAAACATTTAGTTCACATATATACAGATTATGACAAAACATGAATATTTATATAACAGCAAAAACATGAAACAAACTGCTAATATTTCTTTAAACTAGTCTGCCTTTTTGTTTCACGTTGTTTCACATGGACGCCACCATTTTGGCTCTAACTCACATACTGTTGTCGCCATTTTGGCTCAACGCTGCTACTTTTAACATCCATTTGTCTTACGACGATTTCTTCCTATAATTACAATTACTCACATTTTAAACACTTCAAACACCCTAATGAACTCATTTTGTGTACATGCTTGCTTACACTGCAATGTTTCTTTGCACATTAGTTAACAGATTACACAAGTTAATTGCTAGTTCACTAAAATCACACAAAAAAAAAACTAATTAATCGCACCAGACTGCTTAAATATGCATTCACGTGTGTAACGAAACCATCCTGACCCATTTAACATCATTTCAAGTGTTTCTACAAACCATATTTCTTTAACCTGCAGAGAAGTAAAGAAACAAATCAATACGAACTCTGACCCAAGCTGCTCTGTTCAACGTATTTTATGCATTAAGCGCCCTCTACAGGATATACAAAAAATAACTTTGGAATTAGCCCAACAATACATTATAGTTAATGTATTCAAAATACATCCATTTAATCACCTAAACTTTTGTAGGGGGGGTCCCTTTTTTATTATTTATATATATGCACACATTACATATTTATTGACCCTTTACATATACTCATAAATTCTTCTTGGTAAACATTTGGGTGGATTTAGCTGTGCAGTTTACCAGTGACTCTTATTGAGATTTTAGTATAGTGTGTCTGTGTTTAAAGATCAGATAAAAATATTTACATTTCCCTAAAGACAAACAAATTGCAAATTTGGTTATTTTGTTTTGTGGATACACTGTAAACACCTATGCTTTTTAGGTTATTTTGTCAGAGAGTGTACAAAGACAGCATGAAATCATCTTTATTGAATTAGATAATGACATGACAGGAGAGACGCTAGGTGACAGTTAACAAAGACATGCAAAGGTGTAAGGGACAGGACACACCAAGCTGACGGCCAGCCATTGGCCTTCATCGGTCCATAGGTCAGGCTAGTTGGTTTGCTGTGTTCCACACGTCGCCTCTCATTGGGTTATTATCCGAGCTCATTTGGCTTGACTTAGCATATAGAATCAAGCTGCGCCCAAAATCGCATACTTCCGTATTACATTCAGTACTTAGCGTACTATATGGTTTGCTCAAAACAGTATGTGAGTCAAGTAGGATGACTGAATTCTTAGTATTGGAAAAACAGATATTTACAAAATTATCTACTACTTTAGGCGAGATTCTAAAGTGTGCATCTGATGGATATTACGTGTTGCCCTATGAGAAAATTCATGAATGGGAGTAAAGCGACGCAATTGACACGAGTGGGTCATGTGATAATAACAAATGGCGGATGTAGTACTTTCAAAATCCATTCATGCTAGCATTCGTACATACTTTTCTAATGATCGTGTAGTAAATTCTAATTCAAATGTGGTACCTACTCAAGTAGTAGGTGATTTCAGACGGTGCTCAGTCGATTTCCTCAGTGTCAGTCGTCAGTTGAAGCGAGCGCTCTGATTGGTTATTCTGCAATGAATCAGAGCACGAGTGTGACAGCGAAGTGATGTAGCAAGTAAACAATTAAAGCCAAGAAAAATCATAACAAGGTCGGCTGTGATTTCTCTACATTTCTCAAATATTTGCAAATGATTTGGATTATTAGATTACCAGACATATTTTCACAAGTGAATCCCTCCAGGGTGACTGACACTAAATGGTACTAAATGCTGCTTGCTTTGGTTGCACTTCATCTGTGCGTCGGAAGTTTGGTTTCCCTTTGCATACTGAAAAAACAGATACTGCCCCCTGTGGAGCAGTAAGACATGTCCTCTTGTGCAGAACATGGCTCTCATTTCACTCGGCTTTTGTATCTTTGGTGTGTTCACATACAGCTTTTTGGTTCAGACACAGTCCAACGCGAGGCGGCAACACAGTTGGGTTTCGTTTTTTGATAGTTGTTTGGCGTCGGCTTGGTCTGTCCCGGCCATAAGTGAGAGTCCCACCTAGGGTGTGGGAGAACTGGACATGCTAAGGGCAAGGGCTGGAGACAGAAACAACGAGACAAGGTGAAGAACAAGTGCGAAAACGGGCAGGACCAGAACAGCACTGCAGAAAAGAGTAGATGACAACAGTCCCAGGCCGAAATCTGAAGACTGCTGGAACACACTAAACAGAACACCACAAACAATTAATAGTTAAAAAGGACAGGCAAGGTGCAATACATATAACTTTTAATAACTGCAATACATTAGCCAACATTTAACTGACTAATATAATTAGATAAAAAAAATAAAAAGATCAAGACTGGAAAAGGATACACAGACTTCGCCCAAACGCCCATGCATTCTGGCATGATTGAAAACTGCAGAAAATGTCATTAACCACTGAGTATTGCAAAAAGTGAAAGTGAAAGTGGATCTATTTTTTTAAACAAACATGGCTAGATATACCAGTATTACTAAATTAAAATTTACTTACGCTTCAATATTTCCTTGACATCTCAGGCAGAGCAAACAGAGGAACAGGTGAGCACAATCAACAGAGCAGAAAAGGACAAATGACGGGTTGAGGCGAGGAAAAGTAGAAGCAGGACCATAGCAGCACATGACCAAAACAAAAAATATATATATATGATTGTAGGTGTGTTCAACATGAGATGCTCAAGAGAGTTCTAGAGGTAATAATACCAATTTACTTTGATGAAGGACCTTGAATGACCAAAACATTTCAGATTATTTTACAATGTGGTTGTATCCTCATTGATCCATTAAAACAAACGCACAATACGCATTCTGGAATATATTCTGTGAATGTCTCTATTGTAGTCAATGGATTTTTTTCTGATCGGATAAAATGTTTATCCAACCCTGTTGTGTGCATCATGGCATTTCCATTAAGCATTTATATGCAGTATTCCAAAATGCGCATGAAAACAGGTTGATGGAAACTTACTGGTGCAGTGCTGTGTACTTTCTCCTAGATTAAATGCATGTTTTAAGCAACTTTAGGACTTCATTTACTGCTGGAAGGATGAGGAAAAGAAAACAAATGAAAATCCTATCACCCTCAAGGGATTCCAAATCCTTATGAGTTTCTTTCTGCTGTTAAACACAAAACAACATATTGTGAAGAAAACTAAAAACCTGTGAATATGGACCAAAAAAAAAAAAAAATAAAAAAAAAAAAAAAATATATATATATATATATATATATATATATATATATATATATATATATATATATGTATATATTTGGAAGTCAATGGTTGTAAGTTTTAGACAACTCTCAGATTAATTTATTTTGTGTTCAGCACAGAGAAACTCAAACAGGCTTGTGACAAGTAAACAAACACTGAATAAATATTGACAAATGTCATAAGTGCATAAATTAAGTCGATGTAACTATACTATTTTAAGTTTTATTTTGATAAACACGCCACAATATAGCATTATGATTCAATACGATTTTGCTGTTATAAAAACACAATTTGTGAGCAAAACGAAACACACGTGATCGTTATTTGTATGTGATCGGTATTTGTGAATCTGCTGTGTTGCCCTAAGGGAGCTCGAACACATAAGTCTCAAGTGTGCCAAAATTACTAAACAGCACACACTCAAGTCAGAAGACACGTCGTCACCTTAGAATTATAAGGTTCTAGCTGACATTTTTGTCAAATTTGAGTTATTCACATATTCTTATTAAACGACAGCTTATTTACATTATGTGATGTATTTTTTTATACGTTGTTTACATTTTAAGACTTTTTATTTAAAAAACAAAAACGGCTAATCTACAAAGTTAATGGTCGTGCCCAACTGAGTCTGGTTTCTCTCAAGGTTTCTTAATTCTTCACTTTCGCCAATTAGTGAAGTTTTTTTCCCTCTCCGTTGTCGCCACTGGCTTGCATGGTTTGGGATCTGTAGAGCTGCGCATCGTTGGATTTGCTCTTCAGTGTTTGGACTCTCAGTAGTCATTTTTAAAGCACACTGAGCTAAACTGAACTTAAACACTACAAACTGAACTACACTGTTCCTATTTACTATAATCTTCTATGTGAAGCTGCTTTGACACAATCTACATTGTAAAAGCGCTATACAAATAAAGGTGAATTTAATTGAAAAAACTCTAGCTTGGCTCTGTAAGGTTCTTTCTGTGAGCCAATCAGCATTTTTAATGCACGCACGAGGACCAATCAGGATCAGCTTTCTTTGTCATTTTGCCGGACTGCTCCATTGACAAATATCCCCAAAAGACCAGAAAGAAACACAAAAATCATACAAAATCAGAGTCGGCTAAATAATGCCGCACCACACAAATTGAGATGTGTGTAAATGTGATGATTTACAAGCATTGTTTGACATTAAGATTAAATGTTAAATTTCACACTGTTAAAAAAGAAATGAATATTAAAAAACATTATATATTAAATGTGAAATATTTTATTTGGGTGTATATAGTCTGTAAAACACTTTTCAGTGTTTATTAAACTCATTTGCTCATAGTCTGTTTTTTTTAAGTCTTTAAATGTAATATTAAGCCTTAAATGGCAAATAATTAATTTTATTCTTGGGGCATATAATTCAATAAATATAGCATAAAATTCAATAAATATAACTCAATAATTCATATAAAGCATAAAGTTTAATAATTATGACCATATTAATTACATAAAATTAGCATCTGCACTGGATAAAATATTTATAGCACAGCCTAGTATGTTAAATCTGAACATGTAAAATATTCATCCTAAAACAATAAATAAATGTTATAGAAAGCACAAATGTAACTTCCTCAAGCATCAACATATTGTTACAACACCAACTTATATATTTTTGATTGTATTTCTTGAAAAGTAATGCTTCAATTAATGATCTGCCAGATAGAACCTTATAATTCCAAGTGGAAAATTACTTTTCAGAATAAGAAGGTTCTATCTGCATTTACCGTGGTTATTTTACTCTAATTTGCAAACGTAAGTAAAACTTTGATAATTTACATTTAGAGTACCTTTAGGGTCTCTGTCATGTTAATGTATAAATGAGAACTGTTACACACATATTGTTTGTTATATGGATTGCAAAAATTTTGAAGCTCAAAATCTCAAAATCATTCAGAACGCAGATAGAACCTTATAATTCTAAGGTGACGACGTATCTGGAGCATCAAGTCAAACACACCTAGAGTCGTTTTATAGTTTCAACAAGCAAAGTAAAGTTTGTTTTACAGTTAAAACAAGCAAACGCTGAAACGACACAGTACAAGAACTCTGACATATCCAGGGCAAAAACTGAAAAGAAGTAACACGTAAGATGTCATGTTGTAAGCATGATAACAGTTTATAGATATACTGTTTTTTACTGTGAGGACTCGCTTCAAACCACTGTTTTTAGTCTAGTGTTATTTTCATTTTATTATAAAAGTGTCTTGCAATACACTTAAAGGTAATTTCATTAATATATTAATCTTAAACGTCTATTTTAACTTTAGGTGAGGTTTTATACAACATTGCTACATTACATTTACGCCTTGATCAGCTGTTTCAAACACACTGTATAAATAAGTGACAAATGCGTCATGTTATCTGTTTTTATAAACCGTGACCAGAATAGTGGTAGCAAACAAACGTCTTACGATCGTGCAAAACACATGCAGCAAGCAAAATACAGAGGATAAACACATATAAAACCGTCTATAAAACGATTCAAAACAAACCGCGTCACTTCCTCGTTGAAGGTCTGAAAACAGGAAGAGAAACAATAACATAGGTCCAAACGTCTCACCACAGTCGAGTAGGCAACAGTGAAAAGTGAATATAGCGAGAAACTTCATTTTCACATGCGCTTCCTGAAGAATAAATGTAGATTATAATCCATTAAAAAGATGTCGTTCTTTTCTATTTAACAACTGTTCAAATCACTCGGCTGGATAACGCCCCACCCACCGCTCTACTGTTGTTGTTGGGGTTTGTGTGTGCGTGCGTGCGTGTGTGTTTTATTCCAGTAAAAGATAAACATTTATAAACACCTTCAGGAGAACAATATCATACTACAAAAATATCTAAAAAAAAATTTTAATTGATATTGAGTTATGCTCAAAATGCTATTAAAATATTTCAAATTTATTATATACTCAACATTTATGGATAAATGTTGAAGCTTTTATTGCTCATACTATTTTAAAAACATATTCGGTTTCTGCAGCTGCGTCTGAAATGGCACACTGTACACTCATGCATGTACTTACATACTTACACATTCAACAGCAGAGTGTCGTCCCAAATGGAGCACTAATGTTGTTTTACTAAGCGGAAATTCAAACCGTTTCCTTGATGACGTTTGACGGTTAATTGCCAAATCAGTGAAATAAATGACCAAATTATCAAATAATACTATTTATTTGTTTTAATTTAATTATATATTTTTTATTTATTTATTTATTTTTATTTTTTTTTGTGGATGCTGCTATTTGGACTTCCTAGTTGATTAAGGTGTTTCTATGATTGGTTATTTGTTTTTTCTGTATGTTCTGAATTAATAATAAAAAATAAAAAAACTATCAAATACTGCCATGAGAATTGACGCATTCTCCTTCGGGAGGCGCTATAACCACTCTCGTAGGAGAATTTTGCTGTCACCATCCAAAATAAATAGTTATCCAACATGTACGCCCGACATAGATATACACATATTAATGTAATGATCTTGATTTTTTTCATTAAAAAACAGAGAAGGGAAAAAAGTAGGAGACACAGTACTTCAGCTTTAGTTTAATTGGTTTTCTATTAATAGAAAGTACTGTAAATCCAGTGATAATGGTCAAAAATGTACAGTAAACATCTACATTAGCCAAATAGTATAGCTAATTACCCTATGAGCAGTATTGTCCCACATGTAAGAAAAAAATGATGACAAAGAAAAACTCAATGAAAATGTTTATTAAGCATAGCAGTCTCAAAATACACGGCAGTACCTTGGGTTCACTGGAGTCAGAATGAACCCTGAACATTCTTAAACTCAAACCTTTATACTCTCTTACTTGTTGCCTTTAGACTTGCCTTTAGATGTTAATGAAGTTGCTCCTTAGCTGTTGAGCTGTTCTCTCTATCTCTCTATGTTAATCATCTCTCTGCAACTGGGTTATGGACTTTTTAACTAACAGACCTCAGAATGTTAGATCTGGCCATATCTGCTCCACCATGGTCACACTTAACACTGGTGTACCACAGGGCTGTGTGCTGAGCCCCTTTCTCTACTCCCTTTTTACAATCGACTGTAGGCCTGTGAACAGATCCAACACCATCATCAAATTTGCAGATGACACCACAGTGATTGGTCTAATCAGCAATAATGATGAGACGGCCTACAGGGAGGAGATACAGCACCTGGCCACTTGGTGCACTGACAATAATCTGCTCCTTAACACCAGCAAGACCAAGGAGCTCATTGTGGACTTCAGGAAGGGACGAACAGACTCACATGATCCCATCCACATTAATGGGATGGCCGTTAAGCCTGTCTCATCCTTCAAGTTCCTGGGGACCCACATCTCAAAGGACTTTTCCTGGACCACCAACACCTCCAGCCTGGTCAAGAAGGCTCACCAGCGCCTATTTTTCTTAAGGCAACTTAAGAAGAACCAGCTTTCATCAGCCGTCTTGGTGAACTTCTACCGCTGCACAATAGAAAGCATCCTGACCAACTGTGTCACAGTCTGGTATGGAAGCTGCTCTGTTGCTGAGCGTAAGGCACTGCAGCGGGTGGTGAAAACTGCCCAACGCATCACAGGGACCACACTGCCAGCCATAGAGGACATCCAGAAGAAACACTGTCTGCACCAAGCACGCAGTAGTCTTAAGGACACCTCTCACCCTGCTCACAGACTGTTTTCTCTGCTGCCTTCCGGCAGGCGCTTCAGGCTCCCCCGGACAAAAACCAGCAGACTGAGGAACAGCTTTTTCCCCAGAGCTGTCTTCATTTTGAACCCTGCCTCTCACTGACCAACCCCCCTCGTACTTGTACATGTGTAATGGCAATAAAGTTGAATCTAACCTAATCTAATGCAGTTTCAACACCATTGATGAGATGGTTCTCTGTGCACCACACCCATCCCTATTCTACAATTGTTACCATTTGATCGAGATTTGGTCACCTCAAGTAATGCAGAGACAAGAAACTGTTGACTTCTCTTTTCTCTCGTAAGTCAGCCCTTTTGGGAAATGAGCATCAATTCACCATTTAGAGTGGAAGTTGGGTCGAGGCAGACTCATTTCTTACATGTGGGATTGTTATTTCTGTGCAGCTGGGGGTGAAGCTGACAGAATTTCAAACCAAACTGAAAAATTGGCAACTGTTTTGAATTGAAGCTTGATGTGTTGCCATGGAAAGTAAAAAGAATACAGTCCTAAAGCTGTTGCGGATGAGACAGTTGAGGCATTCTAAAATTACCAGTAAAAATGATGACATTTTTCATCATACTTGCAATAACTGACATAAGATGACCTCAGCAGCGTGGTCCTTCTTGATGTGAACTTTTGGCCGTTTGGGGTTTTAGATTCACCATTTTAGATGGCTCTTGAAACTGCTGACAAATACAGTATAATTATAACATAACTTTGACTCTTTAGGGAGTCCAGCACCAGATGCGCCATACTGCACCCCATCTTTACATTGTTTTCTCTGCTTTGTTGAGAAGGGCGGCACGGTGGCTCGGTGGTTAGCACTGTCGCCTCACAGCAAAAAGGTCGCTGGTTCGAGCCCCGGCTGGGTCAGTTGGCATTTCTGTGTGGAGTTTGCATGCTCTCACCGTGTTGGCGTGGGCTTCCTTCAGGTGCTCCGATTTCCCCCACAGTCCAAACACATGTAGTACAGGTAAATTTAACTAAATTGGCCATAGAGTGGTGTGAGGGTATGAATGTGTGTGAATGAGTGTGTATGGGTGTTTACCAGTACTAGGTTGCAGCTGGAAGGGCATCCGCTGCATAAAACATATCCTGGAATAGTTGGCGGTTCATTCCGCTGTGGCGACCTTTGAAATAGACATTACGCTGAAGGAAAATGAATGAATGACTTTAAGAAATGCAAAAATACACCAAATGGGGGAACTGAAGTGCGTACCCTCATTAAAAAACAATGTTTAGAGTTGTAAAAGACGTGGCATTGCTTTTTTGTAATGTGTTTTCATGCAACAGTTTCAAAAGATTTGAGTTTTGACTCAAAGTTTATAGCAAGCAAGTATGAGAACAAGACAGACGGTGAAGTGCCTAAAAGTAGGACAGGAAAAACGTTTCACCTACAAACATCAATCAGCCTTTGTCCACCAAGCAGACCAGTCAGTTTCTGAAAAATAAGTAACCACAGAAAGTTTCAGTTTGACTCTGGTGTAATGCCAGGTCATTTGTATAAAATTAGCAATGTGATATGTACACACATTCACAACCATTGAACATAATTTAATAGCAAATTTAACAACCTATGATTAATCTTTATCTTCTTCACAATTTAGGTTACTAAATACATGATTCAAACAATTTTACACCTTTTGAGAATTACGACCAGTTAATTATAATAACCAACACATTATTACATAATACATTCTGAGAATCTGTAACCAAGTTTCCATCCTAACACAAAGCACATATTTTCATTTTTGTGCAGACTGTGGGGGAAACCCTACGAACAATGCGAGAACATGCAAATTTCACACAGAAATACCAACCGGCTCAGCTGGGACTCGAACCAGTGACCTTCTTGCTGTGAGGCAACAGTGTTAACCATTGAGCCACTGTGCCACCCCGCACATATTTTATAACTGAACAAAAACAACACAAATGCTAATTAGGTGCATTTCAATCAGTTTGTTCAAGCAGCTTACAGTAGTATTGCTAACCTAGTAAATAAAACAAGGCAAGCATGAATGAAT
The DNA here is from genome assembly GCF_903798145.1 of Danio aesculapii. NCBI lineage: Eukaryota > Metazoa > Chordata > Actinopteri > Cypriniformes > Danionidae > Danio > Danio aesculapii. The sequence continues at coordinate 8,033,158 of NC_079456.1, forward strand.
ATAGCAATAAAAACATGACTGTAAATAATGGGCAATTTACACATATACAAGCAGTGTAGCATGCAGTAAAAATGCTATGCACAAATACTAGCGGAAATAGCTGATTAGTCACATGGGTTTGATGTTTAATATATCTGAATTTATTCTGCCATAATATATCTACCATTGCAAGAACACAAAAAACTATGTGCATGTGTGTATGCGGAACTAGGAGGGTCAAACTCTGCTGTGTGATTCATAACAGGACGCATGTCTAATCAGTCATCAAGTGTCTGACTTTACACTCAAACCATCGCTCAAGCATGTTTTACATGTTTGTGTTGATTCATTTGTGCTGGTGGCATCTGATTGGTGAGTTATAAAAGAAATTCAATTATTGTCATTTGGATGTAATTAAATATCGCATTAAATAATTTCTAAGAGCCTGAATGGAAAGTATATTGGTTTAAATAGAAACTATCTTTGGGTCTCTACTGGTAATTTTTGGCTATTGGTGGTAATTACTGGTTAACTATTATACACTATTAAAGGAATAATTCACCTAAACATTACATTTCTGTCATCAATTTCTCATCCTTTACTTGCTTTCATTCTTCTGTTAAACACAAAAGAAGATATTTTGAGGAAAGCTGGAAACCTGTAATCATTGACGTCTATATTTGTTTTTCCAACAAAGGTAGTCAATTGTTACAGGTTTCTGGCATTCTTTAAATATATATTGTTTTTTTTTGTTCTACAGCATAAAAAAACTCATAAAGGTTTAAAACTATTTGAGGGAGATTGAAGAGTATGTAAATTTAAATTTTTGGGTGAACCATTCCTTTAAATAACATTTAACTACTGGTTAAAACCTATATATCCTAATGAAAAGCATCTCAAAACACACTTTAGACCACTGAAATTTACTGGGTAAAATTTGATGGTTTGTAATTTTTCTAATGCCACTTGTAGCTATTAAACAAAAATGTATATTTATAAAACAAACTGTAAACTGAATTTTTTTGCTGTTTGGGATGTCCGTCAATTCATATTTAGTTAACAATAACTAACTTTGAGCTTGTAGACCAATGGAGTGATTTTAAAATGTGCAAAATGTGTTCTCCAGGAGTGTTTGGTGAGACTCTGTCAGTAATGGAAGGAGATTCAGTCACTCTAAACTCTGGTGTTACTGAAATGCGAGATGACGACAACTTACTGTGGAAATTTGGAGCTGAAAACTCTCCGATTGCTCAAATGAGTGTAGAGAAGCAAATATTCCCTGATGGGAGATTCAGAGACAGACTGAAGCTGGACAATCAAACTGGATCTCTGACCATCACAGACATCACAACTGAACAGTCGGGACATTATGAACTAGAGATAGACGGAGCTATGTGGTCTTCAAAAACATTCAGTGTTTCTGTCTATGGTGAGTGGAGATTGGTTTTCTGTCATGAAAAATTATTTGGAATATTTCAAGTTAAATACAAGTCCAGCTAAAATCGGCATCATCTGTTGCAAAAAAACAAAAAAAAAGTTAAGTTCTGTTAGGACCATAGACTGTAAAATATATGGACATAGTATCCGTGACGTCACCCATAGCTTTCTGAAGAACACAAAAGAATCTACCAGTAGACGTGGCCAACAGTTACCATTTTGTTCGCGCGTCTTCGCACCGACCGGGGCATACCAAACAAGGGCAAAGAGGCGGGGCGTGAGTGGAGCTACAGACACCTGCTAGCATTTTGCTTAGACAGGCTTTTCAATGGGAGAAATGCTTAATACTTCATTACCTCGTTTGTGATCTGACCACATGTGCTTGGCTGTACACTATATCAATAAAATTTTTAGACTTTTAAAAACACTATATATAAAACAGACTATATATGAAATCCAGGTATAACACTGCATGACAACATTTCAGATGACATTTACATTACATTTACATTTAGTCATTTAGCAGACGCTTTTATCCAAAGCGACTTACAAATGAGGACAAGGAAGCAATTTACATGATGACTATTTTAGAGCCTACAGCTAATCAATCTGACAGATTCTGGAGGGCATTACAGCTCTAAAGAACATTATAAATGATAAATGATCTTAAATAAAACATATACATTTATATAGATGGTATACAAGTATAACTTCACAGTTTCAGTTACTTTTGTATTTGCTTCACGAGGGAGAACGGGAGGTTGCCGCTTGGTTAAGACATTTGAGGGTTTAAAATTAGAAATGTAATAAGTCTATCCAAGTTTTAGGAACGACAAATAATAATTTTACTTCTAGTAAATTATTTGGTATCAGAAGTGGCTTATATGAAAGGCAAAGGCCTTTAGATTACGCTTATTATACCAAAATAAAATATGATCATGCCTTGATTTTGATTTGATTATCCTTGATTTCATTAGGACAGTTTGGACTGACTTTGCTTAGACAAAGCAAAGACTGACTTGTCACTGAACAGAAATAATGTCCTGTATAGAATATAAAGTCATGGTGCAGTGGAAAAAGAATGAATAACGTGTCTGACTCCATCATGAGCTTGGACAGCTGCATCCATACATCTCTGCAATGACTCAAATAACTTATTAATAAAGTCATCTGGAATGGCAAAGAAAAACTGGAAGACTAGTCAGGATAAAGGAAAAGATGAATGCAGCAATGCACAGAGACTTCATGAATGAAAACCTGCTTCAGAGTGCTCTTGACCTCAGACTGGGGCAATGGTTCATCTTTCAGCAGGACAATGACCCAAAGCACACCACCAAAATATAAATGGAGTGGCTTCACAACAACTTGGTGAATGTCCTTAAGTGGCCCAGCCAGAGCCCAGACCTAAATTCTATTGAACATCTCTGGAGAGATCTGAAAATGGCTGTACATCGTTGCTTCCCATCCACCCAAACAATTATAATTTACTCCTTATTTACTCACCCTCAACCGATTCCAAACCTGTATGAGTTTCTTTATTCTGTTGAACACAAAAGAAAATATTCTGAAGAAAGCTGAAAACCTGTAAACATAGACTTCCATAGTAGCAAAAAAAAATAAAACCATGCAAGTCTGTATTTACACTTTAATTTTAATTAGTCACACAGACCTATTATTACAATATTATATTAATTTGAGCCCTCATTTCTCAGATTTCTCATGTCTGTGGAGTTATACAGTTACTCTAGTGTGCATATCATATTATATTATAAGTGTTACATGACATTTTTTGTGCTTAAAAAGTGATTAACACTAAAAATAATATCGCATTTTTGTTTTTATGTCACGTTTCCCAGCTCGACTGTCCGTTCCTGTCATTATCAGAGTCTATCCACAAAACCTTGCATCACCGTCTTCATCAGTGCAGTATTGTTCACTGGTGTGTTCAGTGGTGAATGTGAGCGCTGTGAGTCTCTCCTGGTACAAAGGAAACAGTTTATCGTCCAGCATCACTGTGTCTGATCTCAGCATCAGTCTCTCTTTACCTCTAGAGGTGGAATATCAGGATAAAAACACCTACAGCTGTGTAATCAGCAATATCTTTAGCACCAAGGTGAAACATCTCAACATAACACGACTCTGCCAGACACACAGAAATCACTCAGGTACAACAGTGAACATGCATGTAGCAGTGACTGTTTTTGCTTGTGATCATACTGACAGATTCATTGTGTTGATAATAGATGAAAGCCTACCTTTATTAAACCTATTGTTAATATCTGCTGCTGGATCTCTGTTGATTGTAGCTGCAATCATAATGTGCTGCATCTGCAAGAAATGTAGAAAAACAGGTCAGGAATTCAGCTATTCGTTGCAAACATATGCTAAAAGAGCAAATTTATTTAATAATAGACAGGCTTTGTCCTTTTAACATGTCTGTGATTATTAATACAGATCAAAAAGATGAGGAGAATACACATTCAATGCCTTGTAAACCAAAAGCACGAACAAAGGTAAGACAGTTTATGACTGTGTAACAAAGAGTAGTTGCACTCCAGCACTTTAGCTATAGCTGTTGATTTATGATTAAAGTCAATTTGTAATAAAAAGATGACTGAAAGTCCCTGTTTACACCTAATTTAAAGATGATTTTTGTATATCTGATGAAAAAGACAACGTTTAATACACTTATTGTATGTTTAACTTCCCACATTTGTTCATTTTAAGGGTCATATTGTTTACCATGGTACTTAGAATATTTAGTCGGAAATCATATCATGTAATTATGACTTCAAAACAACATTAGCACTATTTAACCCCTTTTTTGCTGAATATTAATAAAAACAAACATAATATTGTATTATCATGTACACAACATACAGTAAATATAAATATTTTCTCCAGTAAAAATGACAAATAAATAACAAGTCTAGTATATCCAGATGCATCAGAATAATGTAGCTACTAGCTAACAATGTTTATATATATTATACTATACTACATCTGTCTTATCTGACTCTGAGCTAACTTCCCTGAACTGTCTCTATCAAACGTCCAGTCTGCATCATTCTCATGGTCACTAAAACCCATCTCACTCTCACTTTCATCTGCAGGAAGAGCCAGTTCTGTCCTTTTCTTCTTTCACTTACCATAGAACAAGGGTCACCAATCTCGTTCCTGGAGGTCCGGTGCCCTGCAGGGTTTAGCTCCAACTTGCCTCAACACAGCTGTCTGGGTGTTTCAAGTATACCTAGTAAGACCTTGATTAGCTTGTTCGGATGTGTTTGATTAGTGTTGGAGCTAAAATTTGCAGGACACCGGACCTCCAGGAACAAGTTTGGTGATCCCTGCCATAGAACATGGTGGTGCTCGCTAATACACTGTTCTCTGTATTCATATCTATTTAAAAGTTGTATTTCCATTAAAACTAGATTTTATCCATAACGCAAATGCCATTAACACATGACTAATCAACATTATATTACTAGCATTCATGCTGTAATTGTTACAACTTAAATGTTCACAGCTGACCTTGCTAGCTAGCAAACCCATTGCAATATTGCATGTTCCACTTGGCAACCATTTGGTAACACATACATTTGATCAATTTACAAAAAGCTAATTTGATTTTAAAAAAAAAATTGAGCTGTGAATTTGTCATCATAACTTACTGGAGGTGATGTTTCAGATTTTTTTTTTGTGGATCTGACATAATTTGATCCTTTGTTTTTATTGATGTTTACATTTGCATTCAGCAACTACTTACAATAAACGCCAGTCTGACAGAAATCACACCACAGAAAAACACTGCATGTCATGTAACTTAACCAAAGTACATCATTGGCTACTCTAAGATCTTTTCTTTCCAACAAGATTTTTTTTTTTAAATGTTGGTCTTAAAGAAACAGTGGCAGGGAAATGAACATAAGTATCATGTTGCCATATAATTACACCGTGCAGTAGAGGGTTAATTGAACAATGTTGTACTTTGATGGTCATCGGCTGCTAATATGATTGCCCTATTCAGAATTTATAAAAAATTATTTTCTGAATTTACATTAGAAAAAAGTTAAAATGTGCAAATAAAAAAACAACTTTCCCTCAGTACGACCAACAGCGAGACTCGGAGACTTGAAACAAATGGAAAAAAAGAAACTACACTTCAAAAGCACATCATGGCAAAAGCACGTCATCTATGACGGGTAAAGCTTTGTTCGACTGAAAAACATAAGACTGCTGTTTTTTTTTTTAAAACAATTTGATTACTTTCTTCAGATTATCATTTTTATATGAAGACTAAACAAACTTACTGCAAGATTAAATAAATAATAAATCAAATCACTCGATTTCTAATTTACAATTTGTATACTGCCACTAATATTTTATATTTATTTCTCAACAACAATAGATAAAAATAAATCATGAAATACTCTAAAAAAAGTCAAATAAATTATAGTTTTGAGAACCGAAAGTGAAACCAATTTGCTGGGAAAGCAATGGAAAACGCTAGCCTGCCTGCGACACATAGTTATGACCACAAGAGGGCCGCATCGTATCGAAAAGGTTAAAGTGAGGAACCCTTTTCATCACACATTACTACCTCGAGTGTTTAGTTACAAATTAATATTAACCAAGCAAATATTTGCAAATATACGGTATATGTGCAGTGTTTGTCAACGATTGCATAAACATATGTAATTCATTTTTGCATGCACTCAGTCTTGATTGAGGTAAAGTTGGTTTTATATTCGCAGATTCGGACTTTCCCCTTAATAATATAACTTTATAAAAGTATTATTTGCAAACTCTAAATAGCGAAATCATATTAGCAGCCAATGACTATCAAAGTACAACATTGTGTACAGTCAAATAAACCGTGTTAATGTTGTTTTCAAGTCATGCATGCTAATTGTGATCGAATATTCAAAGTAACATGGTAAACAATATAGAGACTTCTAAATAAATGAATATAAAACTAACTTTACCTATATCTTACTATTGATCAGTGGTCCAGAATTCATGTGCGCAGTAGGTTGCTCCGCATTTGACCGAATTTGTGGCGATTGAATGTAAATCCACAAAATCATCCATTGATTATCTGTTATCACTAACACTGGTGAGAAGAAAGTCTTAATGCTTAGCAAAGCTTTGATAAGCCATCATCACTTCTGTTATTTGTCTTATAGACGTGCCGAAACTAATGTCTTTAGGCGCTGAGTTTATATGAATGACGACATTCTTACCACAGGATAAGCAAACCAAAACAACAACTTCTTCTCATGCGGTTTGACAAGTAAAGTTGTTTACTACCGCCACCAACTGGACTGGAGTTTGAAGCATTGATAGAATGGAAGGACTAGGAAGAAATTCATAATTTTTTAATCATGTTTTATTTTTGTATTTTGGACTGTCATTCATTATGACTTTTATTACAGCACACTACATTACGGACATTTGCTGTTTGTTTTTGGCTTTAAAAAACATTTGATGTTATTCATTTTGAAGGGCAACATCAGGTTTCTGATTGAGTTTGTGTTTCCTTGCAGAAACGAAAGATGGAAGCAGTGTATGAAAACGTCCCCAAAAAACGATGATCAGCTAATGTTTGTAAGAGCTCAAATGTCCTATCGGTTTTGTTTACATCTGTTATATGCAGAATGTCTGTTAATGTGTTTCAGCTCCTTGTTTTTTGTTTGTTTGTCTCATGCATATACTTGTACGATTGTTATTTACAAAATATAAATAGCTGTATTCTACTATCAATGGCATGTACAGTCATACTCTATAATACACTATAGTATTCTCTAAGGCAAGACTCCGCTTTTTCATGAACCTCATATTTTGGGTTTTGTCTTTTTTTTGCAGTCTAATGAAAAGAAAACATCACTTACGAGTTTATTTTGAAGCATTTTATCAATTTGTGTCTAAATTTGAAGTACAATACACACTGTAAGTGACATTTTCTGAAATGGATTTTATATATACAGTTAAAGTCAGAATTATTAGCCCCCCTGTTAATTTTTTTCCCCAATTTCTGTTTAACGGAGAGATTTTTTTAAACACGTTTCTAAACATAATAATAACTCATTTCTAATAACTGATTTATTTTATCTTTGTCATGATGACAGTAAATATTTGACTAAATATGTTTCAAGACACTTCTATACAGCTTAAAGGGACATTTAAAGGCTTAACTAGGTTAATTAGGTTAACTAGGCAGGTTAGGGTAAATAGGCAAGTTATTGTATAATGATGGTTTGTTCTGTAGACTATTAATAGCTTAAAGGGGCTAATAATATTAACCATAATTTTTTTTTTTTATTAAAAACTGCTTTTATTCTAGCCGAAATAAAACAAATCAGACTTTCTCCAGAAGAAAAAATATTATCAGACATACTGTGAACATTTCCTTGCTCTGTTAAACATCAATTGGGAAATATTAAAAAATAAATAAAAATTCAAAGTGGGGCTAATATGTCTGACTACAACTGTACTGCATCGTATACTAGTACATAGGGTGCCATCTAGTGTCAAAAAACCACTAGCAATAATTGCAATACATTCATTCATTTTCTTTTCGGCTTAGACCGTTTATTAATCTGGGGTCACCACAGCGGAACGAACCGCCAACTTATCCAGCATATGTTTTACACAGTGGATGCCCTTCCAGCTACAACCCATCCCTGGAAAACATCCATACACACTCATTCACACACATACACTAAGGTCAATTTTAGCATATCCAATTCACCTATACCATGTCTTTGGACTTGAGGGAAAAGGGAAGCACCTGGAGAAAACCCATGCCAAAACAGGGAGAACATGCAAACTCCACACACAAATGCCAGCTGACCCAGCCGAGGCCGAACACATTTAGGGCTTTTAAAGACATTCTTAAGAAGCATATATATATATATATATATATATATTGTAGGGGATCAACCTACGTTTAAGATCAATCAGGGATTTATTAGCTCATTTAAATGAACCGGATCTTGAAGATTCGAATCATTGATTTGACTCAAGTGAGTCAGACTGAATCAAATTAAAAGATTCACACTTTATCTACCATTTGTCCTGCAAATAGAAGACATCGTATCTTGCCAATCTTGTTAATATTATTTACGTAGCCAACAATAATAACATAACACAGTATTGGGTAACTTTTAGCAAGGTAACAAGATCTACAGCTCGAGGCAATGACTTAGAAGCACATAAACAAGAACACAGTTCTTACAAACTGAGAACAAAGATTTATTGAGCTACACTACGATACATGAAACTAACTACGTAATAAGCAAACAACAAACAGACACACATACACACAGAGGCAGTTCAGAGGATGTAAGATGAGTTGAACAACCCAAGTTAATTATAATACTTCTTACAAGATCTTAGAATAACACCTGAGAAACCACAAAAGCAGAGACATGGCTTATCTTTAACTGCTTAAGATCAATCTGCACCAGATCAGCAAGAGACAACATTATTTTGTGTTACTTGCGCCCTTTTTGCTGAAGTCGAATTTCCCTCGCCAGCTGGCCTCGAGGAAACGCGGTGCTCCTGATTGGCTGGTGGCTTCGGTGACGTCCTTGGGATTCCCTAGCTCGTGAGTGGGTCGTTCTGGGTTACCGAGGTGACGGACTGCTGAGAGTCGGTTTGCGGAAGTTCGTGCGGTTTCGGCGGTCCCGAAACTTAAGAGGTTTGCATGGAGAGTTCGTGGTGACCCAAACGCGTGGCGGCGCAGTGTCCGAGCAGGCGAGAGGGGGCAGAAAGCAAAAGCATGTGCAAGCCAGCTAATACAAAAAGCAGTTTCTCTGTTGCAGGGTGTTTTTAAGTGACCTGGTTTGGTCCATCCCCATGGCACTGTCTTCCAATGAGCAGTTGCCATGAAGGGCGGGCCACGCCCCGTACCATCATAGAAAGGGTCAATAATTAACAGACTGCATGTAGAATTCTCGTGGTAAGTTTTGTGACTATATCACATCAAAGGTTACAAGACTAATACTGTTTGTGCTACTAGTTTTTCATTTACACCAACGTATTGCAAATGTCTAGCTTTCGTTCAATACCAGACATCATACATTTCAGACACAGACATATAATTTTAATCTGCAATAAGGGTTAAAACAACACATTGATTAACCTGGTTGGTTGGAATAAACATAGCATATGAGGAAAACCATGGCATATTATTTAACGATACATCTGCCTTAGTTTTGACAATTTAAAAGTTTGTCTTTCATTTGTATGCATTATTGTCTCTGTGAAATTGTACATCTGGCAGGATGTGCCCCAGGCGAGCACATGACCATGTAGAGGAGTCATTCAAAAGTCTCGTGAGGCCGTTCCTGCTGAAAATCCTGTAAAGCCCCATTGTATAAGTGTATTAGTCATTTACTAGTTAGCTGAAGGGTACCAGAACATCTGCAGCCAAAGTCTTGATACAGCTATTCAAGTCAATCGGTGCTCCGTTATCGTGATGGTATAAGCCCTCAAGCCAGTTCAATGACAGACAATTTGGCGCCCAGTTTCTGAGGTTTCAGATTCATTTCGTGCTGTTCACTGCGATAGGCCATGAGTTACTACCCAGGTAGCAAAGAATTCTGGCCCAGATTTGGCACAAATCTGGCACATCAGGCATTCATCCGGCACTGGCATACAGCATGTGGGCCAAACATGGCCCAGGTTTGGCAGAGGTGGCACCGTCTTGAAGGCGGCAGACAAGACATGGGCCAGATGTCAAATGTAGTATTTGGCCCAGATGTTCAAAACTGATCTGTGGCCCACATAAGTTTGGCCTTTCTGGAACCACATTTAAATACATAAAAAATATTTTTTCGAGTTAAAAAAATATTTCAATACACAGTCATTCCATCTTCCGCTTGCATCTTCTAATGCCTTCATTTTAATCTAGGAAACAATCAAGATTGAATTATTTGAATTAATCTATTCTCTCTTGTATGTTGCAACTAAATTTACCCTACATTACATATTTTTTATTATTCAAATTATTATTTTGCTAATTATATTATTATTAACCAATGATGATATACCAGAATATACAGACGGGAGTGTTAAAATGTTAAGTCAATTGTTTTTGTGCTGCTTGTCTCATGCACAAACACCAGAAAAAATTCAAAAATCCAAATCTACCAATCAGGTTGCTTTGAGAAAAAGCGCGCCTAATGCGCAATGCTTTATGGGTTTATCAATAGGATATTGCAGACGTGACCATTGGTCGTGACTCTCGGTTTTCTGTTTAATTTTCAAATATATTTTCTTCCGGTGAACGGTGTGTAACGTCAGTCTGCTGATTTAACTAGCTTGGTTAATTTTAACCACGATTAAAAAATAACGAAACAAAACTTCTAATTTGAAAAATACTCTCGGATCTATTAAAGAGGACGGCGGCGGCGGGCGGCCACTTGTATGCACTTCACCAACGGTCGTGGACCTAACGTTAACTGGAGCAAAGGCATTTTGGTAAGTAATAATTGGATTTGTAATATATTGTTTCAGATCAGTTATCAGTTTCATCGTAGGAAATTGAAATGTCATCGGTGTGGTTGTCAGTGTATATCCATAAGCTCGATAAATATTCTTTAACGTTAGCTAAAGTTAATTTATCTCATGTTAAGTGGCACATTATGATAAATAAACTCCAAAATAATATGTAAATTAACAGAAGACGGCATCACACAATTTAAGGATATTTATTCGTTTTGTTTATCCTTATCGAACGTTACTGAGATTCTCATTAAAAGTTGGACCATTTTCATGCTGTGATGTTAACCCATAGCCCTTGCAAAGTTGCTGTTTACGTAATAAAGCGAGAGATGAAGGGCATTTCAAGCAAAAACAGAATGATCACTTGGAATGATTCAAAATGTATTCTAAAATCACACCCCTCTCCAGCACGCACGCACGCACGCATGCATGCATTTTAAAGAGAGATCTTTCATGTATTATATTTGTATTATGAACAAAAACGAAGCCTAAATTATGAGGAAATATGCTTAATTAAAGCTAAGATATATCAAATTTGAGTATGCTGTATACATTATGTGCTTGCGTGGATAAAAAAGCACTCTACTTTTATGTGCATGTGAATAAATAGGCAATTTTAGATAAGTTTGTTTCATGCCTGAACTATTAACGTTAAGTAAAAAGAGTGAACAGGTTAGAGAAATAGATTTAAAGGGATAGTTCACACAAAGTTTGTGTACAATTACTCTCCTCAAATGGTTCCAAATCTTTATGGTTTTGTTATTTTTTCTATTAAACACCAAATAAAATGTTTTGAAAAAAGCAGAAAACATGTATTTGACTTTCATAGTAGGAAAAACTAATAGCAACAAATACAAGAGTTAGTGTTTCTAATAATGTTTAAAAAAAAATGTGCTTTTCAGTAACATTAAAAAAAAACAGAATAACAGTTTGACTTAGGGCTGCACGATTAATTGTATTATTTTCGTGAGAACTAAATTTGTGGCCACCAATCAATAATTAAATATCATCGCGATTTTACATTATAAACACCAAGAAGTGTTTATAGAAGAAGGCGGAGAAAATGCGCTGTTTAGTTCCACCTCAAGATATTTAAATAAAACTAACACCGAACTGCTCAGCACGCTCAAGAAGTTCAACTAAATGCACAACTTGGTTGCACATGTCAGGCTAAATAATTAAAATAAATCATTGACTTCTGCCGTCTTCATTAGTTTCAAAAACAATTCATACCTTAGGAATGGTATTGCAGAAAATTTTGGCAGTTTTAAAACCTTTAGTTTTCCAAACCACTGTATAACTTAAAAACAGTTATCGTCCCATGCCTACTGCAGATACTTTGTCATGTTGGTCGCGACACTCTGCTTTCTAACTTACTAGTTTATTACAATAATTGCACTTAGCTTTGCCATCGTTCTTCACCACATGTAGCCACTCTTTTGAGCACAATTTGCAGTCCATCTCTAAACAAAAGTTTAGATTATTATTGAAGGTGTTCTCCAGCGGCGAAGTTCCTGGCAGAGTAGCGAGTGAAAAAAATGTGCATGCAGAAATTGGACAAGAAATTGAAATCTAATCCCCACCCTTTTTTTGTTTTAATGTAATTGTTTTTTAAAATCCAATATCCACATTAACTGTTGATAAAAAAAGCTAATTTCAAACATTTACATATCTGTTTCAGTGGCTGTGAGACGAAACCGCCTGACATCTGAAGCCTCAGAAAAAGACATTGATTCAAGCATCAAAAGATGGCTATATCTGGCCCTGGATAGGGATGGTGGCAGGAAAGAGAGACAGAAGCGAAAGGAGAATCAGGAGAAAACTGGTTAAAGAACTTGCTTATATGGGATTTGCAACTTAAAAGAGTGCAAAATGCTGTGTGTTCTGATGTTAAAGATTTACAGTATGCTGATTTCTCTTGTTATGTTTTCTTAAATGTGAAATAATAAATATTGTTCAGAACAGTCATTGTTGTGATTTGATCTGGGAAGGGTTTAGTTTGGCTGCAGGTTTAGTTTATGTGGATTAGGCTTAGGTGTGGCTCACTTTTGGGCACTCTGGTTAAAGACTGGTCTTAACATGGTTTAATTATGGCTCAGTTTTGGTTCCAAATATTATCTTGATCTGGTCCGGTTGAGGGCCAGTTATGGCCCACTAGGCAACATTTCTCTGGCCCAGCTCTGGCCCACACAATCAGCCTTTTGCTTGGCCCACATGCCGCAGTGAATTACGGTACATGACTGGACCAAGTCTGGCTTCCAGACAATGACCATTCATGTGCCATAACTGGCCCAGTTCAGGCCCAGTTATGGGTTATAAACTTGGCTAAGACCTGGCCCAGAAATGGTCCGTGTTTGGCCCTTGCCCGGAAGCCAGACTTGGTCCAGTCATGTACCGTAATTCACTGCGGCATGTGGGCCAAGTAAAAGCTGATTGTGTGGGCCAGAGCTGGGCCAGACATATTTTGCTATGTGGGTACAATATATATATATATATATATATATATATATATATATATATATATATATATATATATATATATATATACACATATAATAATAATTATAATGCCATCCTGAAAGTCTTTCAGCAGAAATGGGTGTGTGTTCAAAGTGCATGTTCACTGCTGTTTATGTGTGCACTTCCATAATTTAAGCGCAGAGCACAAATTTGGGTCACCATTCTTGGCCACACATCCCTATAAAAAAAGGAAACAATAATAATAATCATATAACAAAATAAAAATAAATAATAAATGAGTGAGTTCACAGAGAGATTTACTGCATTTATTTTACCTGTTTATTACGTCCCTTCATACCGTCTCCTGTATAAACAATAACAAACATAATTGTTATATGGGCAATTAAAGCAAACAAATCACAACTTTTGAAGATTATTTTTACACAATGAATGTCTTTTTACATGGGGTGAAATCAGCTGAATATAACACTCACGTTTTTTCACAATAACGTAGCAGCACCAATGACCAGCGCAAAAAATGCAACACTTATCTCTGCTTTTGCACCTGCTGACAGGCCTGAATCTGAAACAGACGGTCACTGTTACTAACAAGTTACAGGTACTCCATGCACAACTGCTACCATCACTTTTACGTACATATGCATCTGTCACTTTGATGTGTGAGGTGGATGATAGAGGCAATACAAATTTAATTTACTGTAAGAATTGGAGAAAAACAGCAAATTATGTGTAAAAACAGTGATATGGCTCCACTCCACTCCCACATTAAAAAATACTAGTTATTTATAGCAATACTAGTGTTTTTGAACTATACTATAAAAACTATTTGGATTTTATAGTTGCTTTGGTATCACAACAACAATAAACAAACCAAATTATAGACCATTTTGAGGGATGTAAGCAAAAAAATGGTCCCAACGTATTTCCTGTTTTACATTTTTAATTTCCGTAGCTTCTAAGAACTTAAAAAGAGCCACATATTGATAAATAATGCTATGATAGCTGCTTTAACATTAAGTTATGATTGAATTGCTGCTTGTTACAGTTTTGAAATAGTCTGATAACAATCTGGAAATGTTCATGGGCCAATGACATTCCCACATTGAAATGGTCTATGATTTGCTCAGCAGCAATTTTAATGTTTTGGTAATATTGTTACTGCATCTGTAGTTCATAATCGTTTTTGTTTGTTTGTTTTTGATGGTCAGAGATTGAGCAGATTAAATTTATGGGCAAACATGGCAACCTCGTTTTCCACCATTACTGAGAAAGATGAAATTTGGAGTTCCCCAGCGGGAGGGGAAAAACTTCCACTATGGGGATTTTGTAAGAAAGCCAATAATTCTGAAGAGTAATAAAACTTTGTTCATTTAAGAGAGAGAGTGATAGAGAGAGCATGAGAGAGAAAAAGAAAGCTGCCGGCTATAAACAGGATGTTTCTCCCGGTCCCAAAGGAGCTACAACGCAAGCAGCGGCGGTCTAGCTGGGTCCAGTTTCCCGTCCCTGAGCGTTTCTCTGGTCCGGTTCTCCAAGAACGGATTGTATATTACAGCTAGTTTCCCTAAAAGAGCAACACAGTCAAGCAGAGCATATTTTTAAGGTTGTCATTCCGACCTTGAGTTTCTGGATGCGGTGGTTCCCTGTCCGCGGATGCTGGGTGGTGGTGTCAGATCTAGAAGCAGATATGATGGCCATGCTTTCCTGGGCTGCTTCAGCGGTGAGTCTGGAGATGGTTCATCCCCCAGCCCCACGGTCAGACTGACTAGATGGGTGCTATGTGGAGGCTAAGAAGAAGGCCAAGCCTTCTAAGCTACCCATCCCCTTCTTTCCCGAAGTGCAGAGTGAACTCACCACCATTGTCGGTAGAGCAGCCAGGGTGTACAAGGCAGTTCCCTAGGTCGAGCACGCGTTGGGGTCAATCCCTACCTGCATGGTGCCTCTTCCTGGTTCTCTCAGCCTTGTTTCCTATCCAAAGCATGTAGGCTATCTGCGTCCCTCAGGGCCAGAGCCTACACTGCTGCAGGCCAGGCTGCTTCTGCCCTGCATCCGATTACCACGTATCAGCGCTACCAAGCCCAGACGTTGCCTCAGCTGCACAAGGGTGGTTCTGACCCAGGTCTGATGCACAAGCTCCCCACCGCAACTGACTGACTATGCTCTGCGTACCACCAAGTCGGCTGCACTTGCCCTAGGAAGGCCCTGGATGGCCACACTAGTGGTCCAGGAATGCCACCTCTGGCTAAACCTCGCAGATATATGAGACGTTGACAAAGTTCACTATCTTAACGCACCCATATCCCAGCCTGGCCTGTTCGGCGACACCGTTGGTAAATTCACCCAGGAAATAACTGTGGTGAAAGAGCAGTCAAGTGCGATGGGTGAGGTCATCTATCGGCAAGCTGGTAAGACCGCTCTTCCAGCCAAACCATCCATGACTACTGGCTGCTGTGAGCCAGGGCATTCATGTCTACAAGAAGGCCCCCCTCGACATGAATGCCCTGGTTCAAGCTCTGCAATTTTATGTGGACCGCACTCAGAGCTTTAGATCCTCTGAGCAGCTCTTTTTCTGTTATGGGGGTTGGCAGAAGGGAAGTGCCATATCAAACAGAGGTTGATGAGTGTGTATTTTTTACTCTGTCAGCTGAGTTCCCCATTTGGTGAACCCTACATATTTCCTCCGTGGCACCCAGGATCTGACTCAGTGGAGGAATCGGGTGCCCAGCCCATTACATTGCTGCCATGCACACTCAGTCAGCCTGCGTTCTGAGCTTAGGTGCCTGCTATGCAGAATCCCATGCCACTGTTTAGTCCTCCCCGCTAACCATTTCATATGTGTACTCCTCCTTGCCAGGGATAGTCCATATGACTTTCTGCCACCAGGTCTTCCCATTTGGGCAGCAGGTAGCCTCTGCAGCATCGTCCCCATTCGGAAACTGGCATGCTTTCCCAACGTATTGTCGTATTTTATATTCTTAGAACTTAACTAGGTGTATTTTTACGACTCCCCCAAATATAACAATAAACCTATAAGTGCTTCACAGGTAAGTAAGGTAAGTTAGAGCCAGGGGACACATTGGAAGGCTGCGTCTCTGGTAAAACCTGGCAAACACTTCAACAGTGATGTGGTCAACCACTGTGGTGTTTTCCATACATTTCCCCATAGTGGAAATATTCCATATAGCATTAGAGTTCCCCTCTCAGTGGGGAACGAAACGTTTACTACGCAACCCTCATTCCCAGAGTGGGGGAATGAAAATGCTATGTTCCTTCGTCACAGTGGTTGTGCCTTAGCTGACAGGTGCTTAAGTGATGCGTTTTATACACAGCTGATAGTGATTGCTGCCAGCTGCTTTCGCTGATGCTGCCAACTCATTGGCACTTCATTGACCCGTTTTATTACTCTTCAGAATGATTGGCTTTCTGACAAAATCAAAATCCACATAGCATTGAAGTTACCCCCTCGGGGAACGAGGGTTACGTGCTAACCGTTTCATTCTCAGTTACTATTATTAAATGAATTTTTATATACCTTACCTTACACTGAAAAAAAATGGTTCATTGCAAATTGTTGCAAACAATTTACAAAAAGCTGAATTTAAACAAAGTCGAACATTACTAAACTTAATTTGCATATTAAATTATAAATTGTTTGCAACCACTTACCTTAATTTAAATTTTTTTTTTTTTTGTAATTGCAATTAATTATTTTTTTGTGTAATTGTGATAAAATAAATTAAATAAAACTTTTAACCAATAGACAGATTTTCTCAAACATCAGGTACACACATCAGGTGTTAAATATAAAGTTAAAGCTTATTAATAAATACAAACGACACTCTTATCAATTATCTTAATAATAATCTTTGTATTTATAAAAAAAAAATCTATACTGAAATAACCCGGGATATAACTTGCATGTAAGACATTGGACACTTGTTCTCATCTTTGCACTTTATGACTGCACTGTAGTCTATAAACTGAAATGTGGTATGTGATGTCATGCTTACAAACGATTGCCAAAATAATAAAAATAAAATCACACTATCAAAATTATTATTATTTTTTTTTACCAGACTTACAGACAGATTTTTCCTCCATCCCTGCATTTTTTTCCATTTCATGTTGGACAGTAGTAGAATTATCTGAAACAAACCAACAGCTGATTGAAGAATATTTTTGGACAGAAAATAGCAATATAAGAAATTAAGTGAAAGATCTTTAATGTAAATGATTGTTCTGTTTAATGATGTACAGTAAGTAAAAATCTATGAATATCTCTGCGAGAATGAATGCATGCAAGCTACTCTTATCGCTCACCATAGACGGTGACATTGAAGGTCTTGTCATTCATATTGCCAGTCTTGACAATTTCTTGCACATAAAGTCCAGAATCTGTGGCTTTGGTATCCATGATGGTCAGAGATCCAGTCTGATGATCCAGCTTCAGTCGGTCTCTGAATCCCTCAGCACCTTCATTACACTGAACATCTGTACAGGTGTAGCTGAGATTGACTAAAGCAATGCGAATATCCCTGTAAAACCATTTGATGGTTTCTCCTTGGACTATAATGTCAGTGTGAAGGGTGACTGAATCTCCCTTCTTCACAGACACGGGCACTACCCCTGTAACCCCACAGAAGACAGCTGGAAGAAAAAAAATTACAGAGAAAAAATTATTAAATCAAGGATAATGGGACAAATATATAAAACAACAGCACTGTGAACACGTTTGTGTGGGCTTTAGATATGTGAACCAATCCCCTCATATATAAACCAACTGGACAGTCAGTTTCATTGATCTTTTTAGAGACTGAAATTAACAGTTTCCATATTTTTCCATTTGTTTACAGGCGTGAATTGCATTATGAGAGCTTGATCTCTGCTCTGTTGACTTTTGATGTTGATAATTCAAATCAGTTTACAGTTTAACAGGTGACTTTTATTGACATTTTAGTAGTCTGAAATAATATAATGTGCGATAAATAACAAATAAAAAAATAAGTCTGAAAAAGAACAGAAAATGTACATGCAGCTTAATGCAAGGTTTTTGTACTATAATATACAACACAGACTCAGACAATATATCACTTCATTAAAAATGTTAATAAAAGTCGCTTGTCAAGGTTAAAAGTTGTTGGAAGAAAGATAAAGGCTTCATAATGCAACTTAAAAGCATAAAAAATGAATCATAAAATACATAAATCTGCTAATTTACGCATATTTTTACAGTCTAGATCAGGGGTCACCAATCTCAGTCTTGGAGGGCCGGTGTCCCTGTAGGGTTTAGCTCCAACTTGCCCCAACACACCTGCCTGGGTGTTTCAAGTATACCTAGTAAGACCTTGATTAGCTTGTTTAAGTGTGTTTGATTAGGGTTGGAGGTAAAATCTGCAGGACACCGGCCCTTCAGGAACAAGTTTGGTGACCCCTGGTCTAGATCATTCCAAAACACAGAGTTACATTCGTGTTTTATTTTCCTACTGATTCGGGTCACTTTTACAAGGCAACATTGTCATCTGTACTATGCAACATAAATAAAACTGCACGATCATTGGTTGGAAATATATTGCACCTGTTTACGTTCTTATAGTTAGGAATACTCACATTGACTAATAACCATATTAAAAAACAATATGATTTTTATTTTTTTTTTACAAAATTCTAATATCATTTAAATAATTCATTCATTCATTTTCTTTTCGGCTTAGTTCCTTTATTAATCAGGGGTCGCCACCCAATAGCTTACCCAATTCACCTATACCACATGTCTTTGGACTTGTGGGGGTAACCAGAGCACCCGGAGGAAACCCACACCAACACAGGGAGAACAAACTCCACACAGAAATGCCACCTGACCCAGCCGAGGCTTGAACCAGCTACCTTCTTGCTGTGAAGTGATAGTGCTACCCACTGCGCCACCATGACGCCATTTAAATATAATAAACATAATAACATTTATAAATTAGGATAGTTTTTTTCCAACAAAAAATTATAAAAAATAAAATAATAAATTTAATACCTAGCAAACGACTATAGTATATGAACTTGAATATAATATGGTCAGAGACATTTTATTACACTACAATCTAACAAATATGCCAACAAAACAGCGGACATATTCAACAGCATAGACTAAATACTAATACGAACGGTCTTACACTAAACTGTCTTTTTTCTTATCCAGTTGTTATTTTCGCGTGTCTGCCAACGTCATGGAAATAATACCAGGCTATGTTCCTGGAAACCGGTGCTTTCGTTTTGAAAACTTTTTATATATCTTTCCTTCTAAACTGAAATGCTCCATTTGGACAGACACAAGGATGCGTTACAGCTAGACTAATCGTAATTGTGAAGAGAAACAGAACTTGTAATTGGAAGGAAAAACAGCTAACTTAGTGGTCTACTTTACGCACTTGATTCCGGATTTAACCGGTGGGAAATCTGACTAAATCTGTAGTGTCATAGGAAAGCAAATACAGCAAGGACTCTGAAAGAAAATGTAGTTTGTTTCGTCCGGCATAGTTTAGACACTGTTTTCACTCATTCATTTATGAATATTCAATCAAATGCAAACTTTATCTAAAAGTTTTGCGTTAACGGCGACACATGGAGCACATGGTTTCTTTCCGTTCGACCCACGAAAACGTGTTAAAATGATTCAGCTAATTATGTTCTTATTCTTTAGCGGCACTAAACTGACTTCAGTCTAATGTAAGTGGCACAAATAGCCCCTGTTTAGCATAAAAAGAGATCGTTGTCTTACCAGGCAGGAGCAAACCAAATAAAATCAGAGAAATCATTTTTCTGGGAGAAAAATTAACAGATAATGAGATGAAAAGAAAATCTTCATTGTTGGTAAGTATGTCACGTCCTGAGCTGCTTTAATGTTTGTAAACCAAAACAGCTAGACTATGCGTTTACCCCTCTCATTGACAAAAGGGGCAAATAAACAAAAAAGCGGAAACAACTATCTTGTTCTGTTCTAATAGTTTCTATTTTAGGAACTACAACAATGACTTGTCAATCAGGTGCATATTCCCACCTACTCTATGGTCTGAACCATGTATAATATAAATTAAATAGCATTATTAAAATATTCATTCATTGTTTTCTTTTCGGCTTTGTCCCTTTATTAATCTAGGGTCGCCCCAGCGGAATGAACCACAGTTAATAAAATAATAAATAAATATATTTCTTAAAATTAAAATAACCTCATTCTGCTGTATTTCCCAAATGCCTCTTTTTCTTCCTGCACAATTATTGGTTATATATTTATAATTGAGTATATTTCGTCCTTATATTTCATACAGTAAATAATATGTTCTGCATTTTCTGTGATTTTACAATCCATAATCATGTAATTATTCATAAGAAATATGCATTTTAATCATGTAAGGTCAAACTCTGGTTAAATTAATTCCTTCTATTCACATTTTTGCAATAATAGATTTCTTTATGGTTTAATATTTTCTTTCACTATTATCTTTACTTCCACTTTAACCATTGTCTTAACTTCTTCTTTACCAGGGGGATATTTAAAACAGTTATATTTTTTTGTCTACTTTATAATCCTCTTTTATATTCACGAGTATGTACAGAAGCAGAAGCTAATGTAATATATTCATATTATATTAATATACACTACCTGTCGTCTATCCACGTTTTAGAAACAACAAATAATAACTTGAATTCTAGTTGATCATTTGGTATCAGAAGTGGCTTATATGAAAAGGCAAAGGCCTCTAGATTACACGTTTTTTTACTAAAATAAAATATGATCATGCCTTGATGTTTAAGTATTTCATTAGGCCAGTAAGGTCTGACTTTGCTGAAACAAAAAAAAGTCTTGTCACTTAACAGAAATAATGTCCTGTACAGAATACAAAGTCATGGTGCAGTGGAAAAAGAATGAATCGTGTATGACTCCATCATGAGCTTGGAGGACTGCATCCATACATCTCTGCAATGACTCATATAACTTAATGAAGTCATCTGAAATGGCAAAAAAGCGTTCCTGCAGGACTCCAATCCTGGCCAATCCTGGAGTAACTTGATCTTCTTTGCTTTCAGGAACTTTGATGTGGAGGCTAATGTTATCCACATCTATCCTGCTAGAGAATTTGCCCTGTCCTGTGGTTTGTAATATAAGGGGCAGCACAAATGTCTTGATACCTCAGGCTGTTAATGTTGCCATCCACTCTGCAGATCTCTCGCACGCACCCATACTGAATGTAACCCCAAACCATGATTTTTCCTTCACTAAACTTGACTGATTTCTATGAGAATCTTGGGTCCATGTGGGATCCAGTAGGTGTTCTGCAGTATTTCTGATGACTGGGATGTAGTTTAACTGATGATTCCCTCTGCCACTTTTCCAAATGATCACCTAGAAGTACAGTTATTATTTGTTGACCTTACAACTGTGGTCGACAGCAAGACTTTTGTCAGGTAGTGTATAATATAATATAAATATACTTTTACCACTTGCACCCACTGTAACGTGCCAATACTCAATAATCTCCATAATTTCAGCCATGCAAATGGTTAACTGATAAATAATTTAAATAGGATCATAATTTAAAAACAAAAATAGATATTTTACTGATAGGACACCTAGCTGGTTCCTAACGGACCCCTGACGTCCAATCTATACCTTTCTCTCAAACCCGATTCAAGGATCCAGTTTCCTGACTGCTTACAATTTTGTTAGAACAAAGGGTATCGTTTACTAATCGATTACCATTACTTATCGTTTAGTGAAGTTTTTTTCCCTCTCCGCTGTTGCCACTAGCTTGCATGGTTCGGGATCTATAAAGCTGCGCATCGTTGGATTTGCTCTTCAATGTTTGGACTCTCAGTAGTGATTATTAAACCACACTGAACTGAGCTAAACTGAACTGAACTTAAACACTACAAACTGAACTACACTGTTCTTATTTACTATGACCCTTTATGTGAAGCTGCTTTGACACAATCTACATTGTATAAGCGCTAAACAAATAAAGATGAATTGAATTGAATTAATCATTTTGTGTTTTTCGTGTTTATACGCACATTTGAACTTACTAATATTTGCTCAAATTCATTCTTCTTCTACGAAAATTCTACGAGTGTTTGGGTCTGTTCCAAGTTATCGTCTGCAGGCACTAGGTTAGTATTTTACATAACATACCAGCTCCATACAAGAGCTTTTCACAAAGTGGCACTTCTTTTTTTGCACAGAGTTTACTTTTTCCAAGTACAGGAGCACATGAGTGTACCCTCAAAATGCAAGGTGCAGTGGACAAAAGTGAGATGTGTGAGGGACACATGATCACAGCATAAAACACTAGATGGGAATGAAAACCCATTTTAAAAAGACAGCTCAATCCACAAAAAAAAATAATAATAATGAATTCTGTGTAATCGGGGCCTGAAGAGCCATTCATCCCTATGAGGAAACATACAGTTGAAGTCAGAATTATTAGCCCCCCTTTTAATTTAAAAAATATATATATATTTCCCAAATGATGTTTAGCAGGGCAAGGAAACTTTCACAGCATGTCTGATAATATTTTTTTCTTCTAGAAAAGATCTTATTTGTTTTATTTCGGCTAGAATAAAAGCATTTTTAATTTTTTTAAAAACAATTTTAAGGACAATATTAATAACCCCTTTAAGCTATATTTTTTTCCGATAGTCTATAGAGCAAACCATCGTTATAAAATAACCTGCCTAATTACCCTAACCTGCCTAGTTAACCTAATTAACCTAGTTAAGCCTTTAAATGTCACTTTAAGCTGTATAGAAGTGTCTTGAAAAATATCTAGTCAAATATTATTTACTGTCATCATGGCAAAGATCAAATAAATCAGTTATTAGAGATGAGTTATTAAAACTATTATGATTAGAAATGTGTTGAAAAAAATTCTCTCTGTTAAACAGAAATTAGGGAAAAAAAATAAACAGGGGGGCTAATAATTCTGACTTTAACTGTGTATGTCTATTCTCTAAAGACTGCCATGCCTCCAAACACAAGGTGAGACAATGTTTATAAGGCCCTGAGCATACATGATTATTGCATATATGTAGTATTAGTTGTTCTTGAATTTTTTATGCATTTTATTTAAATTTTTGTACAAAACTTTTGATGAATCATGATTTCTTTTTGGTGAAAATGTCCATATGCACATTTCATGTGTAACCCTGCTGGTCCTACACTCCCCACGGTTGCTCTATAGGAGGCTAAAGACCATGGCGTATGTCAAAAGAGCACCTTTAGTCAGAGGAGTGAGGTTTACCTGCACAGCACTTCACCAGCTGGCCTCTGCTACACATGCATAAATATGTGCCTAAGCATGGTTAGTGAATGAGACCCATTGTCTTCATCATTATCTTTACAGTTATCATGGCCAAAGTTCTCAGACCTTTCGCCGTCAGTCTGAGGTCTGCCTATGCAAGACTAGCTGCAACCCAACACTGAGAATACACTCAAGTCAAGTCCAAGTCATGAACCCACAGTGATAATTTAGTTTTAACCACACTGTCACTTACAAAAACAGTGACAAACACTTTGCATTGGTTTTGAAAAGCCTACTTTGTTATTAAGTGTACTAAAACATGATTTTCACTGGTAAAAAGAAACTAAATCCCAAACCCACAACCCCAACCAAAAGTAGTCCAACAGGACAAGTTCAGGCATCTCAGAAGATAAAGCATTTCAGGTTGCAGTAAAATCAAAACCCCACCCTCTCCATGTAAATATTGTTTTGCTATTTCAGGTATCATTATGTTCAAATGTTTATTTGTATAAAGAGTTAGCTTTTTATATGTATAGGGTTGGACAATGAAACTGAAACACTGGCCAATTTAGTGTTGGTGGTTTCATGAATAAATTTGAGCAGCCTTGTGGACAATCTTCATTGATGGCACATTCCACCAGTAAAAGTGCAGAGGTTTAATTCGTGTTGATTGAAATATGCATCTCGCTGGCGCATCTATGGCCAAGACACAAGTATATATGATGTTTCAAGAGCCACAGTATCCAGAGTAATGTCAGAAAACCTCCAAGAAGGATGAACTACATCCAACAGGAGTAACTGTAGACACAAGAGGAAGCTGTCTGAAAGGGATGAAAGATTTTATCCAAAAAAGATAAAAACCACAGCCGCCCAACTCACTGCAGAATTGAATGTGCCCCTCAATTCTCCTGTATCCACCAAAACTGTTTGTCTGGAGCTCAACAGGTTCAATAAACATGTCCACACTTCCTATAGCCAAACCTTTGCCCACTCATGCCAATTCCAAACACCGATCTCAATGGTGCTAGAAGCGAATGTCTTAGCCTGTGGACAACGTGAAACATGTATTGGTCTCTGATGAGTACACCTTTACTGTCTTTCTCACATCTGGGAGAGTTACGATGTGGAGAAGCCCTAAAGAGGCGTACCACCCAAACTGTTAATGCCCAGAATGAACCATGGGAGTGGATCAGTGATGGTTTGGGCTGCAATGTCATGGCATTCCCTAGGCCCAATATGTGTCATTGCCATGGACTATCAGACCATTTTGGAGGAAAATGTACACCCAATGTTCAAACTCCTGATTTTCCCGGGAGTCACCTGTATTTCAGACCCATCTACAGCCACCCACACATTTTGTTATTTATCACCTTGACCACTGCATGTGTGTAAGAACAGCTGACGGTGGTCATAGCAAGGACAAACAGCAGTGGAACGCCGTTTATACAAGCAGTTATAAGTAACAAAACACAACTAAATACATAATTTGCAAGCTAGACAAAGCAAGGAGGCAACCATTTTAAATCACACTTACTTACACTTTTGAGATGGAGGAAGAAACTGATCCATGATCCACTGATCCATGTACTGACATGTCCTTTACATCAATAGTCTCTTCTGATCCTTCCTGTAACAAACGGCCGAAGAATGCCCCGTTGTAAGTGTGTGGATTCCAGATGCTCTCGAACTGCACAAGGCTGGGCTATAATGCAACCACTGACTCTTCACAGTTTCATCTTTGGGTAGAGAAAATAATACAAACTTTCCGTCACACCTTCAATAGCATCTAGCTGAACACAGCATCTTCATGACTTAATTCAACCGGCCTCTGCTATAGTGATTGGCTGCATCTGAAACCGCATACTTCCATACTATATAGTACGCTAAAATCAGTATGCTAGCGGGGAAGTATGTCCAAATTCATAGAATTCGAAAATCAGTATGTGAGAAGTACCCGGATGACTTACTACTTCCGGCGAGATTCTGTAGTGCGCATCTCACACACGCTGTGCTATCTCATGATGCCCCGCGATAGAATTCATGAATGGGAGTGAAGCGACGCAATTGACACAGGTAGGTCACGTGACTATGACAAAATGGCAGATGTAGTCCATTCCATTCATACGTTTTACATTCATACTGTATAGAACGTACTTTTCTAATGGCTGAGTAGTACGCTTAAATTCAAATGCAGTACCTACTGAGTAGTAGGCGGTTTCGGACGCAGCCCTTGTCTTTTTCTTTGCTACAGTTTGTGGGCGGGGCCACAAGTTTCAATTTTCCCAGGTTTGCACGCGCAACAATTGGGCGGGGCTTAAGTTTCGCATCGACGGTCGCCGAAATGGCTAAAGACTCGTTGTCAAGATGATTCATTTGAAGCACTACGAGTCAACTCTTTTATAAATGAATCAATAGTTTTAAACACTGTGTACTTTCAGATTTAAGACTTAGCTGGATATTTCACTTCACTTAGAGCTGTGTTACACACTACATGGAAGGTCATTCTCAAAAACCCATAATAGGGGCTCTTTAATGCTCCAATACACACAGCAAGACTGGTGACAGAGTAGTTTAATGAACATGAAAGTAAAGTTGAACAGCTGTCTCTATTGGCCTGCACAGTCACCAAAACTAAATATTTATGGGCCACATTTGGGGTGTTTTGGAGAAGCGAGTCAGGAAACGTTTTTCTTCCATCACATAGTGACCTGACCACTATTCTATGAAAAGAATGGCTCAAAATCACTCTGGCCACTGTGCAGCACTTGTATCTGTCATTCCCAAGACCAACTGATGCTGCACTGGCCTCAAAAGGAGGACCTACACTATACTAATCAACTTTTTGTGTTTTTGTTTCATTGTCTAACCCCAGCAAGGAGATCAAGAGTGTGATTAATAACACCAGGACAGGTAGAAACAGTTCAGCAATAAGATGTTTTCCTGTCAGTACGTCACATTTCTGAAGAAAAAAAAGCAAACCCAACCACAGCTGGTTTCAGTTTGACTAAGATAAGCTGCAAGCTTCACACATCTGCAGAAGTGACAATAATAACAAGACTGCAACTTGTTTTGGTTTTGAAAGTTTTAACAATTAAATAATATTTTAAAACATTTTAAAATCCATCAAATCAAGATTTGTTTTAGGAAATTTAGTTTGACTAATCAAATGTTTATGACTTTTTCCATAAACTTCTATTTTTAAATACTCATACTGAAAGTTGCTATATTGTGGAAGGACCCATACACAGTAGATGAAAACCTCAAGTACTGGAGCATATACGATTCATCATCAGATGGAAAATGTTTCACACGCTTGCTTTGTTCGGTTTATGCTGGTGGCATTTCACTGGTAAGTTATAAAATCATTTTTATTGCAAAATTTCTTTCCATTTAAGAGAAATAAAACTGCTGCTGATACTAGTTAAATAATTAGTTCGAGTTTTTATTTTTTTATTTGATGTCGTTTAATCAAACTTCAAAGTTGCTGTGGGATTCTCTCTGAGATTATTGGCTGGTTACATAAACACAGCTACTGTTAATACTTGGTCTTACAGTAGTTACACCAGCTATGAATTAAACAAGAGCTAATCAGTCATATTTTTCAGATTCAAGTTAACCCAATCTACCTTTTGGTAAACAAATTTACCAAAAGCCTTTGGGAAAATTGTAATTTTTTTCACCCAAAAATGACAATCCTGTCACTATTTACTTGCCCTTGGATTCCGTAGTATTTGTATTTCAAATATGGATGTCAGTGGTTCAGGTTTCTTCAAAATATCTTGTTTTGTGTTACGCACAAAGACACTCATAACGATTTAAAAACGCATTAGCATGAGTAAATGGTGAGGTTTTTTTTATTTTTGGGTGAAATATCCCTTTAAACATCTAGTTTTAACACCCTAATATACGTTTGTCAGTTGATATTTAATTGAAGGTTTGGGATATCAATTCACATTGATTTCAGTCTGTAAAATAGCTTACAGGGGCTTTAATTTGTTGCTGATTGTTCTCTAGGTGTGTCTAGTGAGTCTTTGTCAGTGACAGAGGGAGATTCTGTCATTTTACACACTTATGCTACTGGAATACAAAAAGATGATGACATACTGTGGCAATTTGGAGCTGAAAAAAAATCTCTGATAGCTCAAATTAGGAGAAGTGAAGAAATCTTCCCCAATGAGAGATTCAGAGACAGACTGAAGCTGGACAAACAAACTGGATCTCTGACCATCAAAGAAATCACAACTGAACAAGCAGGTGACTATGAAGTGACGATCAGTGGAGCAAGACGGTCAACAAAACAATTCAGAGTTTCTGTCCATGGTGAGTGAAAAGCTATTTTATATGTGCTTAATTTTCTTTTTAAAAAGCAATATACACAGGAAAATTTAAGTTAAACAATATTTGTGGAATGTTGATAGAAAAAAAGTAATTAAACATCTTTTCAGGTTGGGTGTAGATGAGGCTGAGAGGAGTCTGGGATTTAGAGTATGGGAAGAAGAGGTTGGGAGTAAAGGATGAGAGGAGTCTGGGATTTAGAGGATGGGAAGAGGAGGTTGGGAGTAGACGAGGATGAGAGGAGTCTGGGATTTAGAGGATGGGAAGAGGAGGTTGGGAGTAAACAAGGATGAGAGGAGACTGGGATTTAGAGAATGAGAAGAGGAGGTTGGGAGTAGATGAGGATGAGAGGAGTCTTGGATTAAAAAGATGGGATGAGAAGGTTGGGAGTAGACAAGGATGAGAGGAGTCTGGGATTTAATGGATGGGAAGAGGATGATGGGAGTAGACAAGGATGAGAGGAGTCTGGTATTTAGAGGATGGGGAAAGGAGCCTGGGATAAGGCAAAGTGAGAGAAGCCAGGGATCAGGTGAATGAGAGAGAAACCTGAGATTAGGGGAAGAGGTGAGGTGCCGGGAATTAGTTGAAGGAGAGAGGAGCCGGGGGTCTGATAAAGGGGATAATAGCCAGAGATTAGCTGAAGGGGAGAGGAGTCAGGGTTTGGATGAAGGGAAGAGGACCCAGGGATAAGATGAAGACTGGAGGAGCCTGAAGTTAGTAGTAGTGAAGAGACGCAAGGAATTAGATGAAAGGTACAGGATCCAGGGATAAGATAAAGACTGAAGGACCCCAAACTTAGTAGTAGGTAAGGGGAGCCAGGGATTAGATGAAGGGTAGAGGAGCCAGGGTTTGGATGAAGAGAAGAGGAGCCAGGGATAAAATAAAGATTAAGATAAAGACTGGAGGAGCTCGAAGTTAGTAACAGTGAAGAGAAGCAAGGGATTAGATGAAGGATATATGATCCAGGGATTAGATGAAGAGTGGAGGACCCCAAACTTATTAGTAGGAAGTGGAGCCAGGGATTCAATGAAGGGTAGAGGAGCCAGGATTTGGATGAAGGGAAGAGGAGCCAGAAGTTAGTAGTAGTGAAGAGAACCAAGAGATTAGATGAACGGTAGAGGATCCAGGGATAAGAAGATGACTTGGGGACCCAGGGATAAGATAGAGGAGTCAGGAAGTAGACGAAGGCAAGAAGATTCATGGTGTAGATGAGGATGAGAAGAGCAAAGGTTTAGTTACAGGTGGAATGAACCAGTTTGGATCCTCCAGCACAAATGCTAGGACACAAGTCCACAATGGAGTCAAGGTAGGGAGGATCCATCAGGAAGTCCTTGGTAGGCCAGAGAAGACCAGAGAAATTACCAACTGAGACTGAGCTAGAGGCCAAGAAGTAGCCATTGGATGCAAGGGTCTAGGCACAACTGATTATTTTAGAGGTCAAAGCAGAGTGGTATAGAAGTGACTGAGGTGAAATCAGAATGTCAGGGGAGAGCAGACTGGTCAATGGACTGAGGTGGAATGATGGCCTTAGAGAATCTAGGTGGAACAGCCTTGTTGACATTGCAAGGAAGAGCAATTAGACAGAAAGCCCAAGGTTTATCCAAGTCACAAGATTTTGTTGTTTAGATTGATTCACATTTTTCTTTATTCTCTCATGTTTCAGCTCGCCTGCCTGTTCCTGTCCTCATGAGAAACTCTTCTCAGTTTTCTTCCTCCTCATCTTCTTCAATGCAGTATTGTTCAGTGGTGTGTTCAGTGGTGAATGTGAGTGCTGTGAGTCTCTCCTGGTACAAAGGAAACAGTTTATTGTCCAGCATCAGTGTGTCTGATCTCAGCATCAGTCTCTCTCTACCTCTGGATGTGGAATATCAGGATAAAAACATCTACAGCTGTGTGATCAACAACACCATCAGCAACCAGACCACACATCTGGACATCAGTCACACATGTTCAGGTACAGCAGCACTGATCTTATTATTCTATAAGATCTCAGTCTTTAAGCTTATACTGTCCGATACATTTTGTCCATTATAGATCAGGGCCCACATTTGCTGTACATTGTGCTGGTCATTGCTGCTGGATTTCTGTTGTTCACCATTACCGTAGGGATATGTCGCATCCGTAGGAAATCTAGAAAAACAGGTCTGGAGAGCAATTGTAAATTACAAATATTACCTACGATTTATACATTTAAACGAAAAAATATTTATACAAATGACATTTTAACACAACTGTTCTTGCAGATGAGACTGGAGAGGAAACAAGATCTAATGTAGTGTTGTGTAAACCGACACAAAAAATGGTAAGATTATGCATGTTGCATTCGGTCTTCCACTGTTTTAAGTTTGTGTATTCAGGTGTCCAATTGTTGTATAGCCTTGTTTTTGTTTATTTTGTGCTATAAAATAGGGTCTAGTTCCATGACTACGTTTTTAATGGGTCTGCGTGAATTTGGGTGGGAGTTTGACACTCTGCTACAGCACATGCACTTGGGCCCAAAATCCTAAAATATGACAGTGGTTAAACTGGACATTTTTTAAAATCTTTATTCGTGCACTGTGGAAGCAGGTCATCTTTTTTAACTAAATAAAAATTGCAAATTCACTTAAATTAAAGAGTTTTCTGGCTCAAACTCATGCAAGTAAACGTCGTCTCATGATCCCAAGGTGTTCCCATTTAAAGTCTACTCATCTTCTGATTAAAATTCATGTAAACAGCTCTAGCTATTAATACAACTCATGGTTTAGGATCAGAGTGGTGCTATGCTAAAACAATTCATACGTTACATACTGTATATCCTTTTAAGTTAAACGAAAAGGAAAAGACAACAACGTGAAATAATTTTGCCTGTGCTGAAATCTGGTCTTAAACTGCAACTGATGTCATTTCCTCTTGTTGCAGTTTCTTGGAAACTGTTCTGTGGTAGCAGTAAATCTGAAGTAGTTACAGATGCTGTACACTAGATGGCATTTCAACATACAGTTCATTATGTAGAACCAAACTGATCATATTATTTACATACAGTTACAAAAAAATAGGCTAAAATGCAATCAAGTTATTCAGAAATTAGATTAGTTGATTTGCTTTGTCACATGAGCAAGACTCATGATTCAATTTGTGTTTCCTTTCAGAAAAAGCCGGATGCTGTGTATCAAAATGTTCCCAAAAAACGATGACTGCATCTGCTGGACCAACTTTGGGCTTTATTCACATTTATTTTCAATATCTCTGTTTTATCTTCACTATACTGTATATACATCATTTTGTTTTCTTTACGGGGTTCACCAATAGCATAATAGCCAGAATCTCATCTAGAACATTAGTTTGTAGGTTGAATGGCCTTATAGTAGGAAGCGACAAAGTACCTGATGGTTCTTAAAGAGCTCCAGCATGCTCTAGTATTCTCAAATTAAACAAACAATGAAGACATTCAGGCAGTCTTAGAGCAATAAACAGTCCATAGAACTAATGAAACTTTGCATTATAATGAATAAACTAATATAATCCCAGAAAGTAATTTAAGAGCAATTCAATGACATCCAACAATCAATGGAGTGAAAAATTATTTAGTAAAACTGGCTAGTGATTCACTGACTGTCACAGGCTCTAATCTCAATTGAACCTGATAATCCACCAAACTGTGATTGTTGCTTCTTAATGGATGAAATACAGCAGTGCCAAGCCATTCAGGAGCAGCTGTCAAGCTAGTTTTTTGGTGTGTTCCACACAATACTTCAGATGTGGATACTAGGGTTTGTTAAAGGGGTGGCACAGGGGGTACCAAGAACCAGTCAGGGGGCTCACATATACATATACACACACACGTATATATATATATATATATACATACACACACAAATACACACATACAGTATACACAATCACAGTGGTTGGACAATGAAACTGAAACCAATTTAGTGTGTTTCACGGCTAAATTTGAGCAGCCTGGTGGCCAATCTTCATTATTGCACATTCCACCAGTGAGAGAAGAGTGTGGAGGTTTAATTAGCAGTGTACTTGCATGGTTTTGTTTATATTCCAATGCACACAACATTATGAGTGACATATCAGAGTTCAAAAAAGGACAAATTGTTGGTGCATTGGTGACAGCATGTCTCAGCAAATGTATCAAGAGCCACAGTATCCAGAGTAATGTCAGCAAACCACCAAGAAGGACGAACCACATCCACATTGGATGCAAGAGGAATCCAGTTTCAGTTGTCTGAAAGGGATGTCCAGGTGCTTACCTGCATTGTATCCAAAAGACATGAAACCACAGCTGCCCAACTCACTGTAGAATTATATGTGCTTCTCAACTCTCCCGTTTCCACCAAAACTATTCATCAGGAGCTCCACAGAGCCAAACCTTTGTTCACTCATACCAATGCCAAACATTGGTTTCAATGGTACCAGCAGCAAAAATCTTGGGCTGTGGACAATGTGAAACATGTATTGCTCTCTGATGAGTCCACCTTCACTGTTTTTGCTCCATCTTGGAGAGTTATGGTGTGGAGAAGCCCTAAAGCAGCATACCACAGAGAATGTTGAATGCCCAGAGTGAACCATGGAGAAGGATGAGTGATGGCTTGGGCTGCAATATCATGGCATTCCCTAAGCCCAATACTTGTGCTATATGGACACATCACTACCAAGGTTGAGAAAAAAGGCTGAACCTACCTGTGCCTCTGCCTGTGGTCCTGCTGTTCAATCACCTGGTCATCCGCCTGACTGGTCAACATCATTGGCAGGGAGGCCTGCAAGAAACATTAAGTGTAATTATCTAAGTTAAGTTTTCTTTTGGTTTTTGACTTCTCATTCAGTTTATTTATTTGTTTTTTCTAAGATACCAATTAGATTTTTCTTAATCAGGACTCAGGAGTTTTATATTTGGAATTGTTTATAATTAAAACATACATCTAAATGACTGAACTCTTGTACTGGTGACTTAAGGCAATACTGGTAATCCTGGTCATTGTTAAGGATTTATTGGTGTGTTTTTAATTGTTTAACATGGCCTAAATTTAAAGCTCAGCTACAGTAGTGAACAAAAAAAAGTCAACTTGTGAGTGGGGTCAATCTTCATTCTTAAGTAACATAAAAACACAAGCATTGTCAGATTATTACCTGTGATTCTGTGTCTGATTTTTTAAAGTAATGAATTGACAGCTTCTGCAAATTCAGTGTATGCAGTATCTTAGCTGTACCTGATTGCAGCCTGTCTTGTTTCCTGTTTGAACAATAACAAACATAAGTAAACTTGACTTATATTTGGGTTTGGGTAGTTACTGCAAACAAATATTTAGCATCTATTGAAGATTATTTTACCACAACTAATGGGTTATATCAACTGTATGTCACCTCACCTGTCTTTCTTGTTTTCTCGTTATAATAAATCCCAGCACAACAGCAACTCCAATGACCATCAGCAGAATAGAAGCATATTGCTGCTACAACAAATGAAGGAAGACCTGATAGTGGAACAGCGAAATTGACTGATACTTTTTTAATCATAAACAAAAACAGCCATATGGAGTAACAGCCAAAAGTATTACTTTAACTGTGAATATAATAAACCAAACGTTTCCTGTATTGATTGCGCATGTCTACAGATTTAAATATACGAAGGCCCTTCATAAATTTACTATGCAAATGACTTTATTCTGTTTGAACTGTAGATAAATACCTGATGAGTGTGTTTTTAGCAGTAATTAACCGGTTAAAACAATTAACTTCAGATAACTGGATTTAGAAGTAGTTTATATGTGTAAGAGATTTACAGTGGGGATGTATTCGACATTTACCATTTTTCGAGTTGTGGGGATGTACGGAAAGAGAGAGAATTTTGAGTTTATTGCTATTTCAGCTTCTTTGGCTGTCATGGGGGTGGGGGGTTTGTGGGGGGGGGGGGTGGAGGGGTTAAATTTACCACATTTTATAAATACAACTTTTCTATAGTTATAAAAAAATTCTAACAATTAAAAGTCACCAACAGCAATAAATAATACACAGGGTAAAATAAATAATAATAATAATGATGATAGTAATGATAATATATAACATAAAATCTAAAATAGTTTATTAGGGTAGATTAAAATTGTAGATTAGAGTTAAGGTTCACTCTTGATAAAAAAAATTACAATTTTAGAAGGATTCACATTTAAAAATACTTCATTTAATGTGTATCCAGATAGAAATTGTTGTCTGATAACATTAAAAATAGGGCATTCCACAATAATATGTTTAACAGTTGGTTGGTGGTTCTTCTCCTTTAAGTAAATGTTCATGTGTGAGTCTCGTGTGTCCAATTCGGCATCTTCTATCAACAATCTCATCGTGTTTTGAGGTAAAAAATAAATGAGATTTTCTTCCTATTTCTGGCTGACTTTCAAAAAGTTTATTTTCTGAGCACTGATGCCATTCTGTTTGACATTTGTTTAGAATATAGCCTTTTATTAGTGGCTTTAGATCTGTAGGTGGGATTTTGCACTCATTGAACTTTCCTGTAAGGGCTGTTTTGGTGGCTTTGTCGGTTTGCTCATTTCCAAATAATCCAGCATGTCCTGGGATCCAGCAGAAAATTTCTCTGTAGTTCATTTACTTTGATAAAAATGTCAATAATAACGGGATGCTTCAGTTTAAAATAATTCAATGTTTGTAGACAGGATTTTGAGTCCAAAAAAATAAATAAAATTGTGTTCTTCAGCATTTTCAATGTGTTCCAAAGCTAAAAATAGAGGCACTGCTTCCGCTTATGGATGTACGGAAAGCAAAAAGGGACAATTGGCACTGCTTTCGTGTCTTGCAATGTTAAAGCAGCATGGTAAAAATTTATCTCATATTTCCGTTACTTAAGTTCTGTAACTTTTTTCTAATGTCTGAGCTTGTGTAGCACAGTTTAATATTGCATAAAATCTGTGTGTGAGATAAAGATATGATATAACGATAATCTGGTGGGTAAAGATAAATCTGTAGTTACTGTTTCTGTACACTAGATGGCATTTTAACATTCAATACATTATGTAGAACCAAGCTGATCATACAGGTACAGCATACATGTACAAAATTAAGCTAGCAATGTTTTTATTAGAGTAGTAATAAGTGTAGTAATAAGAGTAGGAGCCACTGTAACCACTTTGATTACCACATGCATTACTACAATCTTTTGAGTAAAAATAATAGCACATTACAATTACGTTAAATTATATTATATAGGGGATTTTACAATTGGGGTTACCGAAATAGATCAGTCATTCAGTCATTTTTCCTTCGGCTTAGTCCTTTATTTATCAGGGGTCGCCACAGTGGAATGAACCGCCAACATATCCAGCATACGTATTACACAACGGATGCTCTTCCTGCTGTGAGAAACATCCATACACTATGGTCAGTTTAGTTTATTCAACTCACCTATAGCGCATGTCTTTGGACTGTGGGGGAAACTGGAGCACCTGGAGGAACAGTGGCGCCCCCAGAATATTTTCTTAGGGGTGGCCAAGTAAGTAAATCTTGGGGTGGCACACACAAAAAATAATGAATTGTGTATATATTGTGAATAATGAGTAATATTATATTTTTGTTTCTGGTAAATGAAATAAAGTTTTAATTAATTCCATTAATTACTCTTGAAATATTGGAACATTCCTTGAAATAAGAAAGTACACATGCAAACCAAATAAAATCAATATTTAGTTTGAAAACACAGTTCAGGTAAGTTATTTTTCTCATACTTTTATTGTACAACATACAGTATATGCCGGGTTTAAAATTAATAAAGATTACTGAATTAATTAATAAAATAAACAAATGAACAAACTGAGCAAAAGGCATTACTACATACACACTCACTATACAGACCCTAATACTATCATGTATCCATGTTCCTTTTTGAGCCACAATATTATTAATATATATTCTTCTATTGATGTACTTTTTTGCAAAATACACCCACAAAACAATTGAGATTTTTGTCCCTTTTAAGTCAACCAGCAAAATAATGGAGCTGCTAAATAAACTAGATCCTGAAAAGCTGATTTCAAAATGCATCCATTTTTATTTTTTGGGGGGGGATTTGTGGTTTTCAATCAGATAAAACACAACTTTTTCATCTCAAAAATAATTTCTTAATTGGATCAAATTATTAAATTCTCAGTGAATCAGCTACATCGGTGGCGCTGATCAATCCACAATAATTTAGTGGCTGCATTTTTTTTTATTAAGAAAAAGCTTTTATTTTAATTTTTATTCACAAAAAGTCCAGGTGTTTTTTTTTTTGTTTGGTTTTTTTTTTTATATAAAATGTCAATTAGAGACTTCAAATGGACACCAAATGAGGAAGTGCATCTGAAATACTTTTATTTTGTGTGGTTTTGTAGGCAGTTTTGAATAGATATGCATATATGCATTATACCAGGTGTACATTTGAAGTTTCCAAATGCTTTTTTAGAAAGGACGCCTTAAAAAACTTACTAAAAACTAACTAAAAGCTTACAGAAGCTACATTTTTGGGAGTATCATCATGAAATTTGAATAAAAACATAGACATTCAGTTTAATCTTTCTGGTGTTTCCATGCCATTATCATGATAGTCACTTTCATTTTTCCTCTAATGAATTTCATTGACACTAATCGCAATTCACTTTCACTTCTATTTTACCATGTTTTACTCTGTTTCTTTACTACTTTGGGTTATTTTGACCCTTGGCTACCAAACTAGCCAATGTCTAGTTTCAAACAAAACCAGACTTCTGAACATAGACCACAGGGTTCAAGAGCTACAGGCATTTATATTTGGGTAAGTCGTTTTTCTGGAAAATGCTCAAAAATGAGGAGCAGGTTAAAGGGTTAATTAATTTATTTATTGAAATATTGTGAATTTAAGTAAGTACATTTAAATTAATAATATCAACAACTAAAGGCGACAGTGCTAACCACTGAGCTGGCCTATACAAGTGACATGTCTTGTGTAATCTATAGTCTTTGTCTTTACTCTGTAGGCCAAGTTGTGTCAGTACTATGATGGGAAACCATCTGGGAAAACAAGAGCCGTTTTTCCACAATGAGGCCATACGGTTATCTTCACTTTACAATCTGTGCCGATCTGGGCCAGTCAGCATGGATACGGTTTCATTTATTTCACTGTGACGCTGATAACAGAACTAACTGGAATGTAATACAAATGCGCCGGTGCCTTTGTAATGCAAGTGTAATGTAAACGGCAATATGGATGAAGATCAAATATTTCTATTTTGAGGACTCTTTTATCTGATATTTACTTAATATAATAACAGAAAAAAGAAATAATGCATTTCCCGCTCTTGGACCACTATTCTCTTCCCATTACGGTTTACCTCTGCATCAGACATAGGGTCTAATTTAAGTATGTCCATAGTTTTAAAAACATAAAAGTGCAAAGACCTGCAAAGACTAAACTCACATGCACGAAATGACACTTTCCCCTACTAGCTGTTTGTCCATCAACAGACCAAAGCACACCACTGATGAGCATCAACCACAGAAGGTTTCAGTTTGACTCAGAAGCTAAATACAGAACTGCAAGATGGCAGAAAGGTTTAGCTTTAAAGTGTACTTTGTTTTTTTTTTTTAGTTTGTTTGTTTTTTAAGTAAGAAAAAGGCCACATAATTTCCTCTTAAAAAGGTATACTGAATTATTTAAATAAAGAAATATTAGCAGTCAAATCAATTAAAGATTTAATAAGAAAGATTTTACTGAAGAAACATTTAGTTTGCAGATGGAGCTAGGGGGGTCAAACTCTGTCAGGGGAGGTTTCAAACAGCTTCAGTATTTTATTCGTTTGTATTATTAGATCAGACAGAACTACTGAAGAAAATGCCTCACGTGTTTGTTTTGTTCTTTTTGTGCTGGAGCCGTTTGATTGGTAAGTTACTAAAGCATTTTTATAGCTTCGTTCATTTCCTAGACCAATTACAGCTATGAAATCTACTTTGAATATGAACCGAAACTCTCAAATCTTGGAATAGTTATGCAAATGTAGTATTTTTTTAAATCACAGAGAAGAATGGAAATAACTATAATAATTTATTTACAAAAAACATGGAAAGAACTTCTCCGTTAATCATGAATGACTACAACGAATGTGAAAGTTTATTAGACAACACATGCGGAAACCAAGAATTAGATTTAATGAGTCGTTTTTTAGGCAACAAGCTTCAATTTTGTATAATTTTTAAATTGAATTTAAGTGGCAGAATTAATCTTGTAGTTTTAAGCTAAAGTTATTATCATCTTGAACCTATATTTGAACTATTTTTTTATTTTACAAAATGATTTTGCTTTACATTTTAAATACGCAATTTAGTTGACACCTATCTGCCGATTGGTTTATCTCATATTTGCTTTCATGTTTCCTTCTGTTTTTCTGTGTGTTTCTCAATTTGCATGTATAAAGTGACATTTATTTTATCTTTGTAAACCACCAGTCTTAAAATTGTTGTTAAATGTTTTTTCTTTTTTCCAGGTGTGTTTGGAGAGTCAGTGTCTGTGACTGAAGGAGATTCTGTTACTCTACACACTGACACTCAAATACATGAAGACAATGACATTCTGTGGAAATTTGGACCTGAGAAATCTCTCATAGCTCAAATCATTAGAGAAAAACAAATCATCCCTGATGTGAGATTCACAGACAGACTGAAGCTGGACAATAATACTGGATCTCTGACCATCATGAACATCACATCTGAACATGCTGGAGATTATGAAGTGAAGATAACTGCAGCAAAACGATCGTACAAAATATTCAATGTTTCTGTCTATGGTGAGTAGAGATCTTCCTGTTATTCTCGACACCATTTGTGTTATAATACTAATAATAATACATTTCAAATAAAACGTATATACAAATATAATATTTTTAGAAATTGTTTTTACATTATTGTTCTTAGTAATTTTATTGGATAAAGATTGGGAAACTGTCTGTGTTAGCTTTGTTTTCATTTGTTGTTAAATATTACTTTTTAGAATGTAGTAAACTTATTATTATAAAACAAATGAAGAGTTGTGAAGCAATAAACAAAATGTTATCTAATATCATGATGTGTTCATTAATTAATCTGATTTAATCACATAAAGTTACCGCCAAAATACTTTTAAACTGATGTTTGATGAAGATTGAACAGCCTTTTTGCCCTTATTGAACATATTTATCAGTCGTGTTATCTTGCTCGCTCTTATTATATACTGTATAACAGAACGTGCACACACACACACACACAGTACATGTGTACATTGGCAAATATTGAAATTATATACAATCATACAGTTTTAAAAGCTTTGCATATCTTTTCAGCAATCTAATCAAATTAAGTAGCCAACAAGGTAGGGTAAGATTTAGGAATTAGCATAAAGTCCTATTACAATGATCAATACTGGAGTTTCATGTTTACCACATTCTGTAACTTGTAAGTAATTGTGTACAAACTGAAGCTGTGAACATTGCATAACACAGGTTATGCCAGTGTAGATACACATAAACTTTAAGATTAAAGTTTTAATGATCACAGTTTAGGGGCAATTTGCACTAAGAATGTGATGTTGTAATTTGGCACACACCTTATTACTGTTGGTTATAATGACTTATAACCCAGATGTCTTTATTTACCCCTAACATCTAAGGGAAGATGATGTGGCTTACTTTTGTGTTTGGAGTCAAGATCTACCAAAATGTGTGCATGCTTGTGTATATCATGTCTTCCCAGACTGCTTTGTAAAAGAGGGTTGCAGTGTGGGAATACACATCATCCATCCATCCATCCATCCATCCATCCATCCATCCATCCATCCATCTATCTATCTATCTATCTATCTATCTATCTATCTATCTATCTATCTATCTATCTATCTATCTATCTATCTATCTATCTATCTAACTAACTAACTGGTGCAACAGACCCTAAAATGTCTTGGTTTCCTGAGCCCTAAAATGTCTTGGTTTCCTGAGCCCTGACTGTCTCCAAAGTAATGCAAATTGTCCGTTTCACAGCATGGCTGTCTATTGTTTTCTCTTTTCGGTTAACTGGTCAGGCAGGATTGGTTTCCAGAACATAATTTTGCACACTGTTTTTTGCCTTTGTCTTTGTGTGAAACTTTCAGGTCAAAGAAACCCCTTTTATGTGGTCAGTAGCTGGGCAGGTTTCTAATATGTTGTCATCCACTCTGCAAACTTACATGCTGAAGAGATCAGGCCTAAAAAGGCAGTTTACCCTGCCAACAACAACACTTAATTTGCGTGCTTTGTTTTAGAATGTATAAAAAACTAGTGCTTGCTGTAGAGTAGAGAGTTTTCTTTCGATGAAGCCTTCTTATTAAGTTCTTCTTATTAAAGGATTCTGCTTTGAAGACAAGCGAAAGTTCTGCCTGGTTTTTTTGGGCTCTTCTTAGAATTTCACAATAGTTTGGTGCCGTGAGCCAGACTAGAGAAATTCACAACAACAGTTAAGCCAAAAAGATGGCTCACCCCAAAAATCTCTCATTTGCTCATCGTTCACTTGCTACAAAACTGTTTGAGTTTCTTCTGCTGAAGAAATACTGAAGAATGCTGGAAAAAGCGGCCATTGACTTCCTTATTATTATTCTGTTGCTACTATGAATGCCAAAAGCTGCTTTTATTCAAGAAAAGAAATACATTTATAAAAGTGTAGAACTGCCTGAGTGTGAGTAAATGGTGAAGATATTTTCAATTTTAGGTAAACTTTCCATCGAAGTGGTTTGCAAAAACCAAAAACTTTACTTTTTTTTACCTGTTTTCAAAATTTAACAGCCTAAAATTTGAGAAAAGTAGTTAAAAAATTATATATATATATATATTAGTGTTGTCAGAATTTGTGCGTTAACGCATGTGATTAATTTTAAATATGTAACGCATTAAAAAAATTTTTACGCAGTTGCAGTTTTTTTTCCCTGTTGTGGCCAACGTGTGTTTAACATGCACTCTCAGAAATAAAGGTACGCGATCTGTCACTGGGGTGGTACCTTTTCCAAAGGTACAAATTTGTACCTAAAAGGTCCATATTAAGACCTCAAGGGTGCATATTAGGACCTAAAAAGTACAAAATTGTTCCTCTTAAAATTTTTAGGTACCAATATGTACCCTTGAGGTATTATAATAGACCTTTTAGGTACAAATTTGTACCTTTTGAAAAGGTACCACCCCAGTGACAGATCGCGTACCTTTATTTCTGAGAGTGTGGAAAGAAATATGGATAAGACCAAGGAAGCGCTTTGTCATCATGACAAAGATAAAATAAATCAGTTATTAGAGATGAGTTATTAAAACTATAATGTTTAGAAATTTTGAAAAAAATCTTCTAAACTTTTAACAGAAATTGCGGAAAAATAAACAGGGGGGCTAATAATTCAGGGGGTTTAATAATTCTGACTCTAACTGTGTATATACATATATATATATATATATATATATATATATTATTTTTTATTCTCTCTAAGGTGTTGTTCTTCACTGGTATTCATGTGCAGAGCTGTTTGTCAGTGTGATATTGTGGTTTTCACACTGACCAGCAAAGACTCAACATCTGAGCATTTACATATTCACACCCGGTGTCAGTTTTTCCATGATTCTTGAACTACATTATACATTGATGATGGTGAGCTTCAATGTCAAGCAACGATACATGACTAAAACATGCACAAGACACATTATCATTATAATGTGGAAACATCTACAAATACCCAGTTATTTAAGGAAGCGGTAGCTTGAGGCTCAGCAAAGGGGTGTACTCAGACTAGGCATGGTTTCTGAGCATAAGCAGGCTTACGTCCTCGATGTGACTCTTTAGAAGAAAACAGGAAGTTCTCTAACTTACAGTTCTCTAACTTTAGTACAATAAAGATTGATTTAGTTGAATGAAGTGACACATGGCCGATTATTTTACTACACAGATTCACCACATTTGACCCTAAACATTTTCATAAAAGTCATCGTGCTGCACACATTAGGATGTTTACTGAAGGTGACAGCTGAAATAAAGTAAAGGGTTTGCTTCTTTGATAAACTTAGACAGTTTCCATTCATTGACAAGTAAGAATGATATTTAATTCCTTTGGCTTAGTCCCTTTATACATCAGGGGTTGCCACAATGGAATGAACCATCAACTATTCCGGCATATGTTTTATGCAGCGGATACCCTTTCAGCCGCAACCCAGTACTGGGAAACACCCATACACACTCATTCACACACTCATAGGCTATGGCCAATTTAATTATTCCAATTCCCCTTTAGCGCATGTTTTTGGACTGTGGTGGAAACAGGAGCACCCAGAGGAAACCCACGCCAACACTGGGAGAACATGCAAATTCCACACAAAAATGCCAACTGACCCAGCCAG
Organism: Danio aesculapii; assembly: GCF_903798145.1. Taxonomy (NCBI): domain Eukaryota; kingdom Metazoa; phylum Chordata; class Actinopteri; order Cypriniformes; family Danionidae; genus Danio; species Danio aesculapii. The sequence goes on from NC_079456.1 coordinate 8,075,564, forward strand.
GACTCTTACCAGCGAACTTCTTGCTGTGAGGTAACAGAGCTACCCACAGAGTCACCATGCCGCCCATAAGAATGATCATTCAATCATTTTATTCTTTCATTCAAAGATTTTTCAGGCCCACACTTGAAATCAAGGGGTAAGAGAATTTCCCAGAATACACCAGTCACAATGGCAGCATTGCTGAACGGGAAGTAAGGAGATCCACAACTTAGTATTTTTTGTCATTATTACAAATTTTTACAGCAAAGCACTAGACATTACTGACAAGGGATTCGAGTGTCATTAAGTGTCAGAATGTTGTGGGACTGCGAGTTATTATTAGAGATTATAGATCGCGAAATTTAGCGGGTTTTTTTAGCTTTTTTTTTTTTTTTTAAAGCATGACGGTAAAACATGAACATAAAACATTATGAATATTTTAAAACGTGTTTGTTTGTCGTAATAATGACAAAAAAAAATACAAATTTGTGGATCTTACACTGAAAAAAATTATTCAAAGATGATTCCTTGGATTTACTAAATTTTTTACATTAAGTGGTTGTAAACAATTTATTTGGGCTGAATTTAAACAAACAAATTAAGTTGAATATTGCTCAATTTAATTTGTTTGTTTAAATTCAACACAAATAAATTATTTGCAACAGTTTTGCATGCAACACTTTTTTCAGTGTATTTCCGGGCTCAGCAATGCTGTGGCTGTGCAGTGTTGCCAGATGTAGCTGACTGATTCCAGCCCAAAAACCATCCGAAAACCTCAGAAATGCAAAAAGAACCCCCTAGTCATCTGGAAAACCGCCCAATTGGGTGGTAAACCGCCCAATATGGCAACACTGCAGCTGTGGCTGGTGCATTCTTTAAATTTTCTTACCCCTTGGTTTCGAGTGTGGTCCTGAAAAATCTTCATTTGAAGGGCTATTGGAATTGGGGGACAATGTGGAGAATTGAGACACCCCTACCCCTTGGTGTGCACGCACAAAACGAGGGGTAGGGGTAAGGGGAAGGGCTAAGGGGTAGAAATGGGACTGGGCTTTTTTAAAGACCTTCCCCTTAACCCTTGGTTGTAAGGGCCAAGGGGAAGGGGTACAAAAATAGAATTGATATTGGGCCTAAATGGGAAGTCCCTAAAGGGTTAGGACCAGGCCCAGATTAAGAATTCAGAGGCCCCTACGCACAATGTCTTGTAGCCCCCCCCTACCTGGTCGCACCCCTATAGTTGAATTAAAAAATAAGATTAATATCATCTAATGATTCCTACTTGTCTTCCTCGTGATGAAGAGCAGGCAAAATCTGATATGTAACGGGGGGGGGGGGGGGGAGAAGAATGAGTTCCCCAGACGCTGGATTCGAACCGGGTTTATGATTGATTGTGTCAAAACATGTAGCCATGTGCTTTACGAGCAACGCCACTCACACTGTTGTTTGCTACTCTCTTTAGTTATGTTCTCTCTGTCAATCAAACGGTGATGGGTGGGAATCATACCCCCCAAAGGGGCCCCAAGTGCGTATCTGTGCCCATAATGCCCATTGGTTAATCCGGCCCTGGTCGGGACACACCAAGCTGACACTAAACAACTAGCACCAATGAAACGGTGTTGTCACCTCATGTCAGATTGTGTCACTCCTGCAAATATGCCTCATAGTCTAATGATACATATCATTGTGAATATTTGAGAAATTTTGCTAAATTATCATTGTCACCTGCTTGAATTGTTTACTTGCAACAAAACTTTACTACATCACACTCGATCTCTGATTTGTTGCTGAATAACCAATCAAAGGGCTCTCTTCAGCCGATGCAACGCACTGAATCGAGCCAATGAGCTCCAATATTAACTTGACAAGTGACGACTTGTGGATAACACCAAACCAATTAGCCTGACTGATGGAACGACAAAGCCCAATGGCAGTCTAACTGAACAGCATTCTGGCCCAACTCTTCCAATTAGCCCAGGTCCAACCAATCGAACTGCACCTATACAGAGCACTTACACTAGTGTAATGAACCAGGATTTGGGCATCAAAGATGATCGGTCATGGAGGGATATTCTAGTGTGATTACACCCTAAGTGTTGTATGTGTGCTAAAAAAATTCTCTAGCATTCTTTGCTAAAAAGCTGTAGGTTATCTCAAGGATTGATTGATAACCTCTATTGGTTATGCAGGTTCAGAGAAAGGAAAACCATTTATTGATGGAAAAAGTCCAAGAAACAGAATATCCTCAAAAAATGACAATTTACTTCTGATAATTTTGTAATGAAATGTTAATAGGTGATGTTGTGCACTGAATGTGTAATCTTTTCATAGTTTTGAGATGACAGAAACACTCACTGCCCTTCAACACCTTCCTGCTTCATATTTCTCTCTTCTATGTTTTCAGCACGTCTGCCTGTTCCTGTCATCGATAGAAACTCTTCCCAATGTTCATTATCTCAGTATAACTGTTCAGTGTTGTGTTCAGTAGTGAATGTGAGCGCTGTGAGTCTCTCCTGGTACAAAGGAAACAGTTTATTATCCAGCATCAATGTGTCTGATCTCAGCATCAGTCTCTCTCTACCTCTGGAGGTGGAATATCAGGATAACAACACCTACAGCTGTGTGATCAACAACACTATCAGCAACCAGACCACACATCTGGACATCAACACACTCTGTCAGATGTGTGAAGGTAATACACAACATACAGTGAAATATTTTGTCTCAAACAAAACCAGAAAGACTCTTGCTTGAGGTCAGATTTTGTTCATTTCAGATCAGGGCCTATCCTCATTCTACATAGTGTTGATCTCTGTTTCTGCTGGATTTCTGATGATTGCTGCTTCAGTCAGGATCTTCAGCATTTTCAGGAAACACAGAACATGTAATCGAGAAGGCAAGTGTTTAATACTGCTTTTGTCACGGATTGGCCAGGCTCTTCCACCAACATCACGCACCGAGCACCTTCACCTGAGTATTAACCACGCACAGCTGCACCCAATCACTCCCATTCACTATATAAGCACACACCTCACTTCACTCAGTGTCCGGTCTCGTTCCTACGAAGCGGACTCTGAGTGAACCACTTCCTAGGTTTCACTCCCCTACGATCTCAGCAATTATACTTAACTTTATTCTGTTTCCTTCTAGTCTGTCCAGTGTTCCCGGTGTCCTGTCAGCGTTGTGTGTCTCGTCAGTCTGTCTTCCCCGCAAGTCCTCTGGTGTGTGCATTCGGTCATCCTTCAGTGTTTGTCATCCCACCTGACAAAGAGGATCATCAGTTCCACTAAACTCCGTTCATCGCTCCATCAATATTCATTAATACTCTACTGTTGGAATAAACATTGTTTATACTCACTCCCCTTGTTTGTCCGTCTGCTTCCGTAACAGAAGACCGGACCTTAAACTACCAACAGCATGAGCACTCACGATCCCCTTCAGGAGTTGGTGGATTCATTGAAGAGAGTGCTACTACCATCTGCTCCACTTCCCGAAGCACCACCAGCACCGAGCACTTCTTCACCGTCCATCCACTCATCCAGTCCCATGGCTCGACCAGCGCCCTACTCTGGCGGGGCGGAGGAGTGCAATGGATTTCTCCTGCAATGTTCTCTGGTATTCACTATGCAACCCGAGTTATACCCTACAGATCGGTCCAAAATCGCTTTCATCATCTCCCTCCTCTCTGGGTCGGCTCTTCGGTGGGCTGAAACCATCTGGCAACAGTCTGGGCCGGTAACAAATTCCATTCAGTCATTCACAAAGTACTTCAAGGAGGTTTTTGGTCGCGCGGATGCTGAAGTAGCAGCTGGAGAACAGCTATACCATCTCAAACAGGGAGCCATGTCCACTCAGGATTATGCTCTCAGGTTCCGAACTCTGGCTGCTGCTAGCGGCTGGAATGAGCGATCTCTCCTCACAACCTACCGGTTCGGACTAGAGCCCAGCCTCCGGTTACAGCTGGCCGCCCTCGACGATACGATGGGATTGGAGAAGTTCATCCAACACTCTCTGCGCTGTTCCGATCGTCTGAGGGTCTACTTTCTGAATCTATTTTATACAAATATTTTACAGGTTAAATAGTCCTAATCACAATTATTATTTTGCTTTATCCAAGTTTATCCAACTGCAATAATGATAGTTAATGAAAGTTGTTAAACCTTAAACCTTATTTGGCACTTATAACTGATCATTTCATTTTGATCTTATATCTTGAAGACTGCTGCTCAAATATAACATTAATTGCACATTCTGCTAAGGATCATTGCATGTCTGAAAAGGTTATACTCTACAGCAGGCATGGGCAAACTCGATCCTCGAGGGCCGGTGTCCCTGCATAGTTTTGCTCCAACACTAATCAAACACACCTGAACACCCTAATTAGTGTCTTCAAGATCACTAGAAAACTACAAGCAGGTGTGTTTGATTAGGGTTGGAGCAAAACTATGCAGGACACCGGCCCTCCAGGATCGAGTTTGCCCATCCCTGTTCTACAGTATAAACTGAACAGATTATATATGAAAATGATTAGCTTCTTGCATCTTGATAATAAAAGTCTTTATAATACCTATTCTGAAACAATAAGAACCAGACCAAGTTAAGACTGAGATTTGTTGATTCTATTGTTATAGAGACAGGTCAGACTCATGAGGAAGAGATCACCTATGTTGCGCCAGCGTTCCACAAAAGAAAAACACAGAAACTGGTAAGTTAATTTAGATTTCACTTTTAAAGTAACTTAGAAATCTTTAGTCTGTAAACAAACTATACAATGTTTGATAAATTATACCAGATATTTTAGATTAAAATAATATCGAGTTAATATTATTTTATGAGACATTTTATAAGAAATAATATGAGACATTAGAGTAAAAATGTGAATACCAAATGAAAATGCAAAAAAATAAAATAATAATAAAAAATACACACTGTTACACTGTCAAGCCAGGCCCGTGGCCAGGGGGTTTGGGTGGTTCGGAAGACCTACCCCTCAAAGAAAATGGTCTAGAATTTGTCCCGTACATGGGCTTGTTTGTTCTATTTTGACTGCTATGCCATCATAAACAGTGAATATAACTCATCGAAAAAGTTAAGGCGAAGTGGAATCCTCTGTTGGCAGTGTGACTTCAGCTAATCAGTTTTGGCCAATGGTAACTATTATTTTCCCTGAATCCAATATCCAGCTGTGCAAGAAAACATACAATCTGAAGTAAAGTTATCTTTCACTACTGTACTGCTTTTAAATAGAGAAAATATTTTACAAGTAAATTTTATTCAAAATTTTGGACCTTATTCCTGAAACAAAAAATGACCAATAAAAAGGTGTGAAGCACCAAAAGCTGCCCATATTAAAATTCACTTCAATACTATTTTGGCTATTGTTGTTATCCATGAAATTTTCAAATGTACTTTACAAGAAAGGCTAGAAAAATTGTAAAGTTGAATTGTGTATATTATTATTATTATTATTATTATTATTATTATTATTGTGCTTAAAATGTGCTTCAGAAGATCCAAGTGCTTAAAATAAGGTCCACTTTTTGAGAAAAAAAAGAACCACCCCTTTCACTAGGCTGTCTAAGGGCCTGCAAGCACATACCAAACCAGCAGGTGGCGATTTATGACATTACCAAAAAAGTCATGTTGGCCAATCAGAAGCCTTAAGCCTGAAAAGGAGATAGAGATGGGTCAAACAAATGAGTAAATGGTGCTAATGCTGATGGCATGATGTTTTACTGCCCATGATATTGTTGTTAGAGGACTCTGAAAATCATGACACTGACATAAGTTTTCAAAGTTTTGGTTTCAGTCACCCAATAATGCATTGGCATGTGGACTGATAACCAAAGCACATAAAAAACAACAAAAGGGCCATGAAGTCACCAGTCCCCTAAAAGTATGCTCCACTCTCACCCACACCTTATTACTAACTCACCCTACCCACAGCACCTCATCATCCTCCACATAGAAGAACCTACTCTTCAATCAGTCTCCTGAAAAGGATGGTCAATTGAATGTGGTAATTTTTACCTTATTGCCCCAATGACTCCCAGGTGATTTTTTCAGTGATTAATTTTTCCAAACCTCTTTTGCATGATCCACTAGCGGGATTGCTCTGATGACCCAGTCTGTTTGTGATTAGACTAATGCATTCAATGACTCTTTAGCTTATGTTGTGATTTCCGGCTTATAGGAATATTTTATATGGAATATTTTCCAAAAAAGCTGAGACAGGCTGGAGCAAACCCCATCTCAGACTCTCCCCAGGACAAATCCGAAGTCTCTCAAATTTGCTATACCCTTTATCCTTGCCTCCTCCCACCTTTGTGTTTTCACAGCTGGTTCAACAGACCTCTCCCAGCTACTACTTTACAACCTCAATTTAAAGCTCGCTCTTCATGTTGGCCATCACCTGTTTTCAAAGACATACAATGGCAGATTCCTCCACTCACTCAATTAAATAAGTCTTCACATAGTTTTACAAAATAAAAACCTTCTTCAATTACAGTGGCATCACCAGTATCCATTCTGCCAAAACAATGGCATGATCTGCATTTTTGCACTGTGCAGCTCAAGTACCTTCAACACACCAGTCTGGAAGTTTCTAGTATACCTATAAAGAGCTTGATTAACTGGTGTGTCTAATTGGAGTTGAAACTAAAGACACTGGCCCTCCAGGACAGAGTTTGAGCACCCCTGCTCTAGAAGTTCTGAGCATCTTAAGACTGATTTGCTGGAAAATCTTCAAATTAGAAAGCCAAATCTGCCAAAAGTCTATGTCTCTTAAACACAGAATGTTGCAGCATGCACATTGAGTGACCCTTAAAGCACAGTTATAATGTTATTGTTTGTTATTTAAACTGTTTTTACAATCATTAATATTCTGTTAAGTGCATTACTGTGGATGTCAATAGTGATGCTGTTTTTTATTATTTAGACAAACTTATGAATGCTTTTTTTTATTATAGACTGAATTTAACTAAAAGGTGATATGTAATGATGTTACCTTAATGCACCACTAGATGGCAACATAACATGTTTTTCCTCCCCAGAATATTAAAGAGGAAGATGTGGTGTACGCTCCTATCACAATAAGATGATGATCAAACTTCAGTCTCTTCAAACTCCAGCACATCCTGCAAGAACCTCGGACAAGATATAAGATACAAGATATAAATTTTCTTCAATTTTTTCAAGAATGTGGTTTGATAGTTTGGCTGGACAAATATCTTCTGCATGAACAACAGGTGGTATTCTTCAGCAAACTGTTTTGGAAAATAGTCTTTTAGGTGAATATTAACTATTGAAGATTAACAATAGAACAGTAAATGTGATCTGAAATATTCATATTTCCGTATAGAGCTGTTGAACTGCAGCATTCAAAACTACAAGCACTGAAAATACAATGATTAAAATACAAGCTCTTTTATTGTAGTGAACATTAATTTGTTTTTTGAAGTTCAGCCTTATATTTTCTCTTTGCAAAGACCTGTCTCCAAAACGTAATCAAGATGCATTCATAAAACAATTTTCTGAGAAAAAAAATTATATATATATAGAATTGAGATTTGATGTTTAAGAATATAAGTGGTCTCTAACTATATCGGTTCTTTCACTTTTTAATTGTTGTATTTTTTAGTCAACTGTCTGTAACTAAAAATATGTGTGACAGAGCAAAACAAATAAATAAATAGTTTTTCATAATTTTGTTTTTATTATAAATAAATAAATCTCTCTCTGTACAAATATACACACAATTCAAAAACAAGAAGCTGAACATTAGTTTTAGAAAAAAAAACATTATGTTCGGCTCACACGGCGATTTCATCCTCTATTTGGTCGTCTGATATAAATGTGTGAAATCATAAAATATTTCTATAATCCTGGACTAAAACAGGTGATCTTTGATCATTAGTTTGACATGTTCACTAACAGCTGATTAATAGCAGTTACGGTCGAATTTCCCTTCAATGAATTTCTGACAGAACATTTCAGACACTTTCCTGCAGTGATTTCAGCCACGACAAACATCAAACTAAGATCCTATAAGAGTGCAGAATTGGATTTAACAAAACTTCAAATTATTGTGGAGAAATGTCAAAATAGAATTGTTTCTGGTTTTATCATCATAGGAGTAAAATAACGCTACAGATTGTCAAAGTTTGCTGTGAGGAATCATTTCAAATGCAGGTTTCTGAATGCGTCGTGGATTGATGACGTTAAGCTGCATGTGTTCATTCCTTTTATTTTTAGCTGAGTCCCTTTGTTCATCAGGAGTCGCCACAACGGAATGAACCACTAACTTATCCAGCATATGTTTTACGCAGCGGATGCCCTTCCAGCTGCAACCTATCACTGGAGAACACCCATCCACTCATTCACACACATACACTACAGACAATTTTAGCTTACCCAATTCACCTGTACCGCATGTCTTTAGACTTGTGGGGGAAACTTGTGGGGGAAACTAAGCTTGTGCTTCATCCCACTCCATTTTCGACCATGTCGAAATGTATTCTTTTGTTAATGATATTTTATGTATGATACTTTGTTCGAAAATAAATAAATCAAATCAAATCAAACCAGAGGAAACACACCCGAACGCACAGAGAACATGCGAACTCCACACAGAAATGCCCGAACCAGTGACATTCTTGCTGTGAGGTGACAGCACTACCTACTGCACCACCGCGTCGCCCAATTGTATGTGTTTGTTTGGCAAGTCTAGAATGTCATTCAATCTGACATTTTGAAGGATGAGATCTTAGTCTGACATGGCAATCATGTTCATAAAGTCTGGCAAGCTACAATCATAAAGAATTAGTAAAAATCACCAGTGTGAGCCGAACTTTATATACATGCAGATAATTCACAGATATATACACACGACAACCCCCATTTCAAAACCCAGACAATATATAGAAACATAAGTGAAGTAAGTACTGTTGAAAAAGACATTTCTGGGGAAAAAATAAAATAAAAATGCACAAAATATCAATAATCCAAACATTAAATACAAAACTTTGAGGTTTTCTTTCCATTTGATGGACACTAATTCTAAAAACAACTGACCAGTGAATGACATGTTCTTGCTTGTGGTGCCTTGCTTTGGATTAGTTCAGTGTAGTTAAAAACTAGAGTTCCAGAGGCAAATGACATTATGGATTCTCGTTAGCAGCTACGAGTGGTTCTGGATTTTCCTACATGATGGAAGCCTCCTGTAACAAAATTAAATGAACAGCACTAATGATTCACTCACACAAATAAACAAAAACCCTTCAGTCATCAGTCATCTAAGCTTTTCACTCATCATAGCACACGTGCTGCTGATGATGGGACAATAAAAGTGATTTGATTTGACATACAGCTCTATTTTCAGATTTCTTTGCAGTGTGTATCATGATTCTCTTGATGAGTGCTGAGTCTGTGTTACGGTGTCATCTTTTGTACTACTGTAATCATGTTTGCATGTTATAGTGTGTGAAATCTTGTGAAGTAATAAATGACTGAACTAATTTATTGTTGAGTTTAATAACAATATTTATATCCTGTTCACTATCAGGCATTATTAGCACGTTGTTTACCGCCTCAGTGTTGAAATTCTGCTTCAACACTTAACTAAATGTCCACACAGTGCTCCTCAAGGTCAGAAAATAGTTTATACATGCAAAATTATACTAATTACTACAATGTAAAAAATAACCATGGAATTGTTCATCTAAAGTAACAACAACAAGCCCTGTCAGATTATAGTCTGTGATTCAGTGTACTGGTTTCTTCATAAACTAGTGAATTCACAGTTTTTGCAGACAGATTTAGTGTGTGAAGTTTCTCACCTGTTGTACATGTGGCTTGTTGTGCCCTGTTTCCTGATTGAACAATAACAAACATAATGTATCTTTAATTACTCTGTGCAATGAGAATAAAACATTTCATATCTTTTGAAGATTATTTACACATAATGAATTTCAAATTTCCAGTGAGATAAATCAGCTGTACTGTATGTAACACACCCTTTAGGCGTTTCCATAAAAAGTATAACACAGTAGCACAAATGATCAGCAGCGCAACAGTAGCACATATTCCTGCTACAGCATCTGGAGACTGAGCTGAATCTGTAACAGTGAAAGACAGATGGTCATTATAATTAGATATCGACTGATCCTCCATCCAGAACTGATGATATCACCCTTACACATTCATCAGTCACTTTGACTTGTGTGAAAATGAAAGCAGCAATATGCGTTTACTTTAAAACTGAGTCAAAGCAGTCGACATCTCTGCTGTTTTTGACGGTCTGAGATCAAACAGTTTAAACTGTAGGCAAACAAGGCAAGATCTTTACACAAATACTGAGCACGAAGAACCTTTAGATCTGAAATGTTAATAAAAAAAAGGGGGGAAAAAAGAAAAACTGAAGCTAATTTGAACCAGTAGACAAAACTGCTCAAAGGCCGACACATCTGGTGTTAGATACAACATTTAGTCATTTACATTTAGTCATTTAGCAGACGCTTTTATCCAAAGCGACTCACAAATGAGGACAAGGAAGCAATTTACACAACTATAAGAGCAGCAGTGAACAAGTGCTGTAGACAAGTTTCAGGTGTGTAAAGTCTAAGAAGCAAAGCATTAGTAATGATTTTTTTTTTTTTGGAGAGAGAGAGAGAGAGAGAGAGAGAGAGAGAGAGAGAGAGAGAGAGAGAGAGAGAGAGAGAGAGAGAGAGAGTACAGTTAGTGGTATAGCCAGAGAGGCAGTTACAGATTAGGAAGGAAAGTGGAGACTAAACAGTTGAGTTTTTAGTCGTTTCTTGAAGACAGCAAGTGACTCTGCTGTTCTGATGCAGTTAGGGAGTTCATTCCACCAACTGGGCAGATTGAATGTGAGAGTTCGGGAAAGTGATTTCTTCCCTCTTAGGGATGGAACCACGAGGCGACGTTCATTCACAGAACGCAAGTTTCTGGAGGGCACATAAATCTGCAGAAGTGAGAGCAGATAAGAAGGAGCAAAGCCAGAGGTCGCTTTGTAAGCAAATATCAGAGCTTTGAATTTAATGCGGGCAGCAACTGGCAGCCAGTGCAAACGGGTGAGTAGCAGAGTGAGATGTGCTCTTTTGGGTTCATTAAAGACCACTCGTGCTGCAGCGTTCTGAAGCAGCTGAAGAGGTTTGATTGAATTAGCTGGAAGCCCGGCTAGTAGAGAGTTGCAATAATCCAGTTTGGAGAGAACAAGAGCTTGAACAATGAGTTGAGCTGTATGTTCAGATAGGAAGGGTCGGACCTTTCTGATGTTATAGAGTGCGAATCTGCAAGATCGAGCAGTTCTAGAAATGTGCTCAGAGAAGTTTTTAGATACAAGACAGTTTAACAGATATATATATACACACGAGTTTATGAAATACAATGAAAATAAAAACATGGATGACCTATTATACAGTGCTTATCATAATTGAGTACAGCCCATTTTGAAAATGAATATTTTTCTCCACTTCTCAGTGAATAAAGGCAATATATTTTGGTGAACTTACAGATTTATTAAACAGATATATTTATTAAAATAATATTTTAGTCTCCACATATATTTAGAAATTGAAAGATAACACTATTAAATTCAAGCTAAATATTGCAAAAAAAATTACAACCTACTAGGGGTGTGACAAGATCTCGTATGACGAGATCTCGCGAGATTGAAAAAAATCGCAGCACGATTTCTCGTCGAGGTGAAAAGTTGTCTCGCGAGTTGTGATGTTATGATGGAGCGTGAGGATAAAATTAGCATTGAAGGCAGGATTGGATTTGATCTGCAAATCAAGTGCTTTGCACACACCTGGCAACCCAGGTTGACTTTGGAGTTGTGCTTGTCACTCGGTTGGGCGGGCGGGTGTGAAGTAATTGTTTTTTTCCACCGGAGTTTAGTTGCCGCATGCAACATAGGCTACAACTGCAGCCTCACACATTATGGTTCGTATCCATGCATTGGAATAGCACTTCAGATATGCTGACAGTCATAATCGTCGTAAACACAAATGGAATTAATACATGTGGAGTATTCCTAGTTTAGTCGTAATCAAACTATTACCACCTTAATGGACTTTTAGCTGCATTTCGCAACAGGATATACACACCTAGTGAGTAAAGCACCACAGACAGACACATCTCTAAGCGCGCACAAACAAACACACACACTTACTGTTTTTTTTTTTCCTAGTTCAATAAAAATCTATTTTCCAATCATATAATAGCAAATATTTTGCAAATATTTAAAATTATATATAAAAAGATTATTTACCATTCACATCACATTACCCTTCATATTAGCAAATATTTAGCAGTGTTCACATGTCCTTTACTGCATATAATTCATTAAAATAAAAGTAAAATAACGTTAATTAAAAGTTGATTAAAAAAAGCACCTAATAGTTTTGCGATTTGTGTTTTTTTTTTTAATTGAATAAAAACTATTTTCCATTCATATATTTCATTATTGAGGATTCCTTAAAAATAGAGTAATAATCTCAACTCATTCTCATGAACCCAATCTCGTGACTCGTCTCAGGGAGTAGGCATCTTGTCACACCCGTACAATCTACAAAATTTCAACTAAATTTTTTATTGTTTTGCTTTTTAGATTTTTCCTCTTCTTTAAATTTGTATTTAATATTTTTCTAACATATAAATTTGGGTGCAATAGTTTTTGGACAGTTATTGTAAGTTATTTTGTTAGATGAGCTCCAGATTTGGCTTCAGTGCTGACTAATGTAATGTATATGCACAAATATAGTATTGTAGAGCATCCTATTAAAAATATGAATTTAATAGAGAAATTTGTGAGGAGTGTACTTGTAGATGCTGAGCACTGTACATAATTTTAGTGCCATGTCAGCATAAACATGGATGTTTGTTTGTTTTGTTCACGTCATGCCAGCTGCTACAGCCATTTTTATGTAGAGAAATATAAACTGAAGACAGATTATATTAAGGTTTTGCTATTTATTTTTGCTAAAAACTGTAAAACTGTATTTTTATATTAACACAATTAAAAATCGATTCAAACCAATGAACTGATTAAAATAAATTCCTCACAGGATTGACTTCATTTTAGATTTTATTTCATTAAATTTTAGATAAAAAAAAAACTATTTTGTCAATCAAAAAAAGTACAACAATGTTATTGTATTATCAGAGGAAATGTGCTCAATGCATGTCAAAAAGTAAATCTTATTTTACTGCTACTTTGATTAGCAAAATAATGACTTTAATGAAACTTGTTTAACTCTTTTCTGGATCTTATGTTCTTTATAAATAAAAAGTTTACTGTGAAATAACTGAACTGACCTGAGATATCATTTGCACTGAGAGCTGAAATATAGTATGTGATGTCGTGCTGATCAAAATAAACATTAAATTAAAAATAGAATAGATCAACAAGTCAATGATATTTTATTACCAGTATTTGAAGTGTCAGATTCTGTGTTTTTTTCCTTCTCATGTTTGTCAGCAGCAGAAACACCTAAAAAAGAAACCAACAAATGACTGAAGGATATGTCTAGAGAGATATAATAAAAAATATTTAAATATTTAATTTTAACAAATTATTAATAATTTTAATAAATAGTTTTAATGAATTTTAACTTTGAACCCACATTTATTCTAAAACTAATTTATGACAAAATAATTCATTATTTTTCACTAAAAAATACATACATCCTAAAAAATCCCTTAAAATTATGCAAAGACAGATGCAGCCACATTAACTGTAAAACGAGCAGAGATTAAAGGCTGAAATGAACGTTTCTCCAACTTCGAGACATAAGATCAATTATTCAGTTCTGTTCAATAATGATGATAATGGTGAAAATCAGCTCTGAATGTCACTGTTATAATAAACATGTCATGAAGTGATTTAAACACGTGTAACCTGCTCTTTATACTCACTATAGACAGTGACACTGAAGGACTGCTCTTTTTCATCACCAGTGCGGATGATCTCTAGTATATATTCTCCAGAGTCTGTGCTTCTGGTGTTCATGATGGTCAGAAAACCAGTCTGATGATCCAGCTTCAGTCTGTCTCTGAATTTCTCATCTCCATCATTACACAGAACATCTGTACAGGTCTTACCATCAGATAAATCAATTTCAGCTATTCGAGTGTTTTGAAAATACCATTTAATCCTATCTTGCTTGGTGATTTTAAAATCATTGTGTAGAGTGACTGAATCTCTCTCCTTCACAGACACTGATACGACATCTGAACCAGCACAGAAAACACCTGAAAAACAAAATGAACAATTTGTCAGAATTCAATAAGCGATAATGGGACAAAAATATACAACAAAGCACTGTGAATATATGTGTTTGAGTGTTTGACATATGAACAAGTTCACTCAATCAAACTTGCTGAAGAATCAATTTAAACGAAAGTAAAACCATTTTCAGGCCAGCAGATCAATCCAAAACAAAGACTTACATTCTTAAAAACGTTTCATTTTCTTTGGTTCACTAAACTAGTTCAGGTTACTTTCATAAGGCAACACACCAAAATGTGCTTATTGAGACACAAAAAAACTGCACTTTCACTGATCAAAAACAGAATCATCATTAATGTTCTTCATGGTTATGTGTGCTCATATTGACCATTAACCAATACAAAAATCTCACAGCTCACTGCTATTCATTTAGTTAAAAACTTGATCATTGATAATGATAATCTTCACTGTAAAATTTACCATCAAGTTTTAACACTGTATTTACCTTTTCAAGCCAAAAAGCATGATTTTATTGTTATCAAAGGCTTGGTAAAATGTATATTTTTATAAAATGTGTTTTGCTTTTGTTTCTATTCTGACTGTGTAGAATGATCACCCAGAATGAGTATCAGCTTCTGTTTCAGGAACCAGTGGTGTAGTCCTTGCTATACGCACGTATACTTAGTATGCTTACTTTTTTCCAAGAGCTGTTTGGGTATTACCACTTATGAGGATCAATAATTGAGTATACTTTTCGGTATACTCACTTATTTTTCTGATTAAACTTTCCTAATTTTAGTGTATTATTTTTAATTCTTACTTAAAAATGTATAAGTGTGTAAATGTATATACCTTTTTCTTTGTTTACCCCAAAATAATCTGTTCCTGATCCGCCCTAAAATGAAAATCCTAAAATCACCCCTGTACAACAGTATTTCACACTTGTCTTAATCATGCCTACCGCTACAGGGAACGACACTATATATATATATATATATATATATATATATATATATATATATATATATAAACATATATATATATATATATATATATATATAAACATATATATAAACATATATATAAACATATATATAAACATACATACATATATATAAAAACACTAAAAACGATGAAGCAAAGAGTACTCATAAATCACGTAACAATATGCGATTTAAAAGGGAAACTACTAGTATATAATAGTGACAACAGAAAATAGACCCTTTAGAGTTTGGTTTAAAACAAGCATGCAAGAATGTGACAATCAAAAATAATGGCTGATTGATTTTTAAAGAAACCTATTAAATGTAAAGTAATAAGCCAGTAAAGAAAGTAAAAAAGCTGTCTTTCCATGTATGCACAGGCCCTATTGAGTTAACTTAAATAAAAGTTAACAAAATTCTTGTAGGCTACATGCTGTATACATACAGCCAATTATATATATATAATATAATATAATATAATATAATATAATATAATATAATATAATATAATATAATATAATATAATATAATATAATATAAAGCTAATGAATCAAAGAAACATTGACTTTCATCGTTTCTTTGCCTACTTTCATTTAAAATATGGGTCGGGTGTAATAGTACACCACTTTTTGTTTTAGGACTACACCACTGTCAGGAACTTAAACTGAAACTAGGCTTCTTCCTGGCCTTTCTTTTGCGTTTTCCTAATAAAAAAAAAAATCTACAAATAAAAACATAATACAACAGACATATACAGAGTGTATACAGAAACAGAAACCTAAAATGAAAGTCAATCTGATGTGACCACACAATGAAAATAAAAGCATCAGATAATAATATTAACTAGGAATGACTGACGTGAAACTGACGTTTCGACAGTGTCGAGATCCCGAAGCGCAAGTGTTTCGAAACACTGTACCGAACGATGATCCGAAACACCAGGTCACGTGACTAAAGCGATTCAAAGCATTGATCAGTTCAGAAGCGTTTCGAGACCTGGAGAATCTGCATTTGACTGACAGGGTCAGTTGAAAATTTCTGTCTCGTGTGGCCCAGTGGACCGTCCATGTCCGTGTTGTTACAGGCTTTAAATGACTTTTGGGTTCGATTCCCGACTTGTACAAATACTCCAAAATCAGGATTTTATGTATTTTAATCATGTTACTGTTTATGGTGTACTCTAGATATGATACAGCTGCAGATACGCCATCAATTTAGCATCATTTTTGTAAATGTAAAACAATAATTAATATTTTACAGTACTGAGATGGTTGTGTTTAGAGTTGTGGTAGACGTTCATAAAATACAATAAATGGGAAATTTAATGAATAATATAAATTATTCTTGTTAACTTCTGTCCACAACTGTATATGATCTATCACAGCCCTGTTTTATGACCAAAACAAGCCATATTTATTTACAAAGTGTTTATTCGGATGTCAGACCAATGTTGAAACAGAACGATGCACGAACAAAGAAATCTCAAACTGATATTAAAGCATCTCAAAACAGCTTCATCAGTCTGGATTCGAACCAACAATCCCCGCTTCATTTCTACAAAGTGGGGTTTAATACCTCAATCTGCTCAATTGTTCTTTGCTGAAGCTGTTCCAGTGCAATACATAAAAAAACACTAGGTGTCACCGCTTCGACACATTTGCTTCAACTGTTTCAGTGCTTCATGAAGCCTCGCTTTGCCCACCATTAATATTAACATGATTAGTGTCATTTAAATTCGGAAGTAGTACATCTGCCCGCTTTGTACTGTTCACTTGCTCCTGCTTCGAAGTTTTTTCATACGACAATGGAAAACACCTTCAAGCCAGTCACGTGCGCCAGTTTCCGGGTACAAACAAAAACCCTGCGTATGTGTCAATGATTATTTTGTGTGCTCTTTTGTCGGTTTGTTGAATAGCCATTTAAACTTTCAGCCTCGCTGATAACGAGCAGTTATTTTGTTTTTATTCAAGGCTTCGCATAAGTCGATTATGTAAAACGCTAGAACGATATTTGAGGGAAAAGGTACATCTATTAAATTAATTTCTGTCGAGTGTAAAGAAGCATAAGTTTGTAATAAATACATATCTTACCATGGAGGACCAAAACACACGTCCAGACCACTCCGGAAAGCATTTTCACCGCAGTTTGTCTGAAGGAGAATAAAACAAGCAACATATTGGTTGATTTGAAAACCGAAAGCAAAGAGCGGTGAAGTAAGCTCTGCTCCCTCCCCTTCTGTAAAATGAGATGAGGCGTCAGTCGTGTTCCTGCCCTCCTACCATTACGGAAAAAACATTTTTCTTCTTGTACGGTTGTTTAAATGGCTGTTAAATGGGACATATTCTTCCACCTACTGAACTGGAGTACAATTTGCAGATAGATATTTCATCATTAACTATGGCAGGCTAACTTCCAATGTTGGCAATTTACGTAATTAAATTACTTTTAATACTAAATATAGTAAAGCGACCTTCTTGCTGTGAGGCGAGAGCGCCACACACTGCACCACCATGCTGCCCCAGGCCTACTATTGTTATGACGCAATTAAAAATTAGCATTTAATTACTTTTTGAAGCAACCTGCCAACTATACTGTTATATAGGCCAGTCTCTTAACACTGGAAACAGTGCCTGTTTGGAGGAGTCCATCCCCTTTTATTCCATCCTACATGTCTTTGCATTTCATATCTGCCTGCATTTTGTTTCTTTGTGCCATTTGTTCTGCCATATCTTCTTCATCTCAAAGCTAGTTACATCTGCTGTACTAATACTATCCTTAATTTGAAGTTTGACCCATTTGGTGACTCTTTTGTCAAATTGTCTCTTTCCTCATTCACTTCCCATTGTTTTGCAGATGGAACCAATAAAAATATACTTTACTCCTATTTGCTCCCAATCTGCTATAATTTAGTTAACGCCGGATCCATTGCATGAAAATGGCCAAAGAAACAATGATGGCTCTACTTTGGACCTCAACACACTCTGTCAAGTTCAACCATGTATGCGAAAGTGTAGTAATATATTAATTATTATTTATTAAGATCTCTGTCTTCTGTTGCAGATCAGACACATCACGTATGTTATGTGCGTAGCATTACAGAATTTTAGGCCCTAACCTTATTGTTTTTTATATTGTGCTGATCTCTGCTGCTGTCACTTCATTTATGTTTACTGTATCCTTTGTCACGATTGTCAGAAAATACAATAAAGAACATTCATTCATTTATTCATTTTCTTTTCAGCTTAGTCCCTTTAATAATCTGGGGTCGCCACAGCGGAATGAACCGCCAACTTATCCAACACGTTTTACGCAGCGGATGCCCTTCCAGCTGCAACCCATCTCTGGAAAACATCCATACACACTCACACACTACGGACAACTTAGCCTACCCAAATTCACCTGTCCAGCATGTCTTTTGGACAGTGGGGGAAACCGAAGCACTCGGAGGAAACCCACGCGAACGCAGGGAGAACATGCAAACTCCACAAAGAAACGCCAACTGATCCCAGCCGAGGCTCGAACCAGCGACCTTCTTGCTGTGAGGCGACAGCACTACCTACTGTGCAACTGCGTCACCCACAATAAAGAACAAAAAAATAAATAAAATAAAAGTAAGGGGTTATCTACTGATTGCAATATAGACTTGTAATTCAAAAACAAAAAGAATTAAATCTGAATCTTTCTTTTAATCAGAATTATTCTCAAAACTTTTTAAGCTATTTAGCTCTTTACTAAAAGCTAAAATGAGTTAATGATTTTTTTTAAATGTATTAAAAGTGTATAATTGTAAAAATAAAAGTATAACAGTTTTAATATAATAATTTATAATACATAATTAACAAAAATTACTAAACTAAATTAGGTAACTAGGTGTTACTTCCTGTGATTGTTTTATTTTTGTTTCTATATAGCGGTCTCTTTTTTTCCTCTGTTTCCTGATTTCTTTTGTTTGCAGATTGTTGCCACCTGATTCCAATCTGCGCAGCTAATTTCCTTAGCTATATAGACTGGCTGCAGCCAACCAGAAGGCGAGAGAGAAGATGACTTGTCTCACTTGAGCTGTTCCAGACACAAAGGGCTTGTGGCTCATGCTCTACTGTTTTTTACTTATATAATGTGAATTAATTTATGACCGTAAGGTGTGAGCTTTATTTAAAAAAAATTTTCTCCTGTTTTGGTGGGTAGGCAAGGAGAAAGGGATGTTAGTTGTGGTTTTCATTCTTTTGGGAATGTTTATTTTGTTAGGGAAGTTAGTTTGTCTTTAAATTAGTTATTGGTGGTTTTTGTTATTTTGGACCCCATATCCTGATGAGTTATGTTCTTTATAATTTAAGATACAAATTGTTTTCTTTTGATAACAAACTAAATCAATGATTGCCTGATGGTGATCAGAAAATTGACTTTTGTCTGATGATTTTTGGATCTGCAAGTGGTACTCTCCCTCTTTCCTCATTTATTCATTCTTAGTTATTTTGTTTTACCCCTAGACTTTTGTAGGAACGTAAAACTAAGTTAAATTAAGTAACTAGCAAAAAATTTGGTGCAGCAAAGTTAATAAAAATGCAGTTCTTCATTAATTCATGTTAGATTTATTATGACTGTTGATTGCTTCAGAAGTATTTTTCATTGTTCTCCACATACAAATGTTGAAAATAATCTTCTGAAAATATGCTATAAATGCTGTTTATTTTGCACTTTTTATCATGATTAATGACATATATCATACAGCATCAATTAAATGTGTGTGATTTCTGATTCATTCATTTTCCTTCAGCTTAGTCCTTTATTTATCAGCGGTCACCATAGTGAAATGAACCACCTTTTGAGGGATCATGTGAAACTAAAGATACTGAATGTTCAGTAATCCATCACATGATAATACATCTGTTATTATTGATTTTGGTGATTTTACATGTGCATGTGTCAACTAGCTTTAATGCCAAACTGAAAAACTATAAACTACAGAAATTTTAGATTTGCATGAAAGCATTTTCTTTTAATTGCTTGCGTATATAATGCTTAATGAGTCTTGATAGAAAAATATCTAGTTAAGACTGCGATTAGTTAATAATATCTAATCTATTGCATCTATTAATATGTAAACAGTTGAGTTTTGTAAAAAAAAAAATTAATCATGGTGATTATTTATGGTGAACCAGAACGAAAAAGGGAGTAAAGGGAAAGGAGAGAAACAAAAAGTGACAAGTCAAATTCAGATGCAGCCAGTGGTGCAATTTAAATGATACACAGGTCAATGATATTCATTTACTAGTCTATTTTGTTGTAGTTTACAGGGATTTTCCCATCTGGAATTATACTCCCCTATTAAAGTACAACATCCTATTGATCTACATTTAATTGAAAGACTATAGATCAGCGGTCACCAACACTGTTGAGATCTACCTTTCTGCAGATTTCGGTTGCAACCCTGACCGAACACACCTGTCTGTAATTATCAAGTGCTGCTTCAGGTCTTAATTAATTGGTTCAGGTGTGTTAGATCAGGGTTGGAGCTGAACTTTGCAGGAAGGTAGATCTCCAGGAACAGGGTTAAGCTGTGGTCACACTGGACTTGTCTCCCCATAAACTTCCATTCAAACGCACGAGAATGCATCAGACCGGAAACGCAAGGTCATGCGTCAAATTTTGCAGGTTGCTGCCGTGCAAAGTTCAAGCTTGGTGAACTCTGACCTGCGAAATCGCATCACTTGACTGCCTGAGACCAATCGAGGATCAAAACACGACCTCTCTGAACAGGAATTTAAAACATGGAGCAATCGCTCGCTTTTTTGAATGTCTAAATATCTTGTTTAAACTCTAGTGTGACCGCAGGTTTAGTCACTGCTGGTATAGGTTATCATCATATCAATTTATTACAAGCAACACATCTTTAACAGCCACTATGCTTCTATCCAAAGATGTAAATTAACTTTATGCGCAAAAATGAATTATCGCATATAAGATGTGTGAATAAAGCAGCGTTTCCATCCACCGAGTCAAAGAGAACAAAATCATCACTTCCTGATTATCTAGCGCCAATTATCAACAGTAAATACGGAATTTGCTGTAATAACAGAAGCTGCATTAATCTTTTCTTTATTTAATAAATGACTTGCGCCTCAGAAGGCAATCCTGACACGCAGTGAACGCGCGGTGACGTTTGAAGGCACGAGACGCGGAGCACAGACGCTCTTGATTCTGGAGGTAATTAATAATATAATAACACTAATATTAAAAGCTAATATTAAAGGCATTTTAGAATGACCAAAACAACATTTCAGATGTTTTACAGTGTGCTCAGCCTGCTGGTTTGTCCATTCACATGCATTTTTATCCTCAAATGATCTAATAACAAAAATCACATGCCTTTTTTAATGCACATGCTGGAATTTGTGTGGTAAAACAAGTGTTTCCATCATAGTTTATGCGCATCTTTCCTCATCGAATAAAACGTTTGTCCTACTCAGTTACGCGCATAAGTTTATGCACATTTTCAAAATTTATGCGCATCTTGGCATTTCCATCAACTTTTTTTACGCGCATATCCAAAATGCACATAAAAATAGGTGGATGGAAACTTAGCTATCGACACGTATAGCTGGAAAGACCTTCAGTCTATGTCTGCTCAGGAGTTCTTATGTTCCTTATCATCTAAAATAATGAGATGTCTTGATTGTTCAAAGCAAATAATTCCAATCCAAACGTCAGATTTTTGGAAGATCGCATTCAGAGAGCAAAACACAATTTGTGTTATACTGGTATTATTTTAAACGCATCTGTGAAGGTTTTGGTCGATTATGGTCTTGACGAAAGATAAAATTATGCAAAAATATTGGAAATCTTGATTTTTGGTTTAGGGATATGTAATAGAATGGAGATTAAAAAGGTGGTGTGTGTGTGACTAGGCATGGGACAATAACCGTTTTCAAGGTATACAGCGGTTTGGAAAAGTCAAGGTTTTAAAACCCCCAAAATTCTCTGCTATACCGTTCCTAAGGTATATATAGGATATTTTTTTTAGTTAATTATTATTATTTTTTTAGGACAACAGTATCTCCAGCAGAAAAGATATCTAATGTCG
The DNA here is from genome assembly GCF_903798145.1 of Danio aesculapii. Classification (NCBI taxonomy): domain Eukaryota; kingdom Metazoa; phylum Chordata; class Actinopteri; order Cypriniformes; family Danionidae; genus Danio; species Danio aesculapii. The sequence continues at coordinate 8,097,849 of NC_079456.1, forward strand.
TTTTAAACTGTATTGAAATCTGTGTTTTGAAACTAATGAAGACAGCACAAGTCAATGATTCATTTTAATTATTTAGCCTGACGTGTTTACTGCTCCAAATAATTTTAAATGTTTCTCAAAATAAAATATATTGTGTTCAAAGGGGAAAAAAGTTGTTGTTTTTTACCCAGACATTTAAAAGGAATATATTTTAGAGCAGTGATCACAATAAAGTTATACCGTGAAACTTTTGTCTAAGGTTATCATATCGTCAAAATCTTATAACGGCCCATGCCTGTGTGTGACAGCTGTGCACTTCACAATGCTTTCAGTCTGATCAAAATAACTCAACAATCTTCATATTAATATATATTTTTATTGTTAAATATGGGAGAAAAACTCTTAACTAATCTATAAAAATAACTCTAGAATCAGAATAAAGTTAAAGAAAATTGGCATTATCTCTAATGGGCTATATGCACAGCAAGCGTTCTTTGTCCCGATAAACTTCCAGTAAACGGTTGATGTGATTGCAGAAGTTTCCTTTAACATAATTAAAATATAGTCAGTTAAATAGACTTATACATTCATTAAGTTGTTCAAGTGTAAAATGAGATGGAAGACCGTTTAGCAGCAGGTGAGAGCAAAAACTTGATTAAACATGCACATTTATTATACCACAGTATTTTCAAAGACATTCAGCAGAACAATGGAATTCAGTGCTTCTTGTTTGGTCTGAGACCCGCATTATATTGTAAAGAAATCAGGCAGTGATGTACAGTATGTGAAACCAGATCATAAATCCTGCGATTTTATAATGGCACGACAGCTCACCGGAAGGGATTGAGCTGGCTTAAAATTAAAAGCTCTTGTGCATATTAGTCCATTAGCATAAACAGGAAATAATAAAAAAAAGGGATTCACTTCCTTACTAATGCCTTCTCATGAAAAGGAGAGAGGGTACAAGGATATATAGATTCGAGGGCTTTGAGGGAAGGTGTTAAATCCCCAATGCACCCAACAAACTTAAATTAAGACATTCTGAACAAAATCCAGCAAAACAAACGCCATTTTGAGACTGTTTTGGCAGTTTGAAACAGCTCAAAGTAAACTTCTGGGGGCAGTTTGTTTTGGCTCCTAAACACCTTTAAGCAGGGGTCACCAACTTCATACCTGGAGGGCCGGTGTCCCTGCAGAGTTTATAGCTGCCTCAGCACAACTGCCTGGAAGTTTCAAGTATACAAAGGCTGTGTTCCAGTGCCCTATTATAAACAAACTCGCAAACTTCTCTTAACTCGTTTCCTCGGAGAACACAATTTTGAAGTGCGTTTCATTCCTAAAGTGAACAAGGGATGTTTACATGGACGAACCCTCGATTCCTTGATTTTGATTATATGAGCAAGTCTGCTTCATATGTCCACTCCAGCCCCAATATATCTCAGAAAGCAACAATAGTTTAGTTCCAAAGTGCTCAAGCGTTTAGGACATTACATTAAAGACCATTCAGATGTTCCACCAGTAGTGGACATACTCTTGTGTGATGTAATAAGTGACGCACATCTAAAGGAGAGAATTAAAGGGCATATAACAATAGAATGGAATGCAGCCCTAGAGGTAGTAGTCCTATAGGCCCTCCAGAAACAACTTTAGTGACCCCTTTCCATGGTGATTACCCAATGAGTGGGTGTGTTCTGAAAGTTTAAAGTGTCCTCATGCTGTATATCTTTGGAACACATCGAAAAAATGTCCTTGGATGCAACAAATCACCATGATAACACCTTAAAATCCTTGCTGTTGCTTGATGCAGGAACCCCAGGGATCTGATGAGCAGGCAGGAAATTCATACTTGTAGTAAACTCCAGTCTGTAGTTCTCCAAGAACATGAGAGATGGCTGAACATAATGATTTCAGTCACCGAGCAGCAATGATCTACAATACAAACACATCAGAAAAACAGTAATTACACGACAGACAGACAGACAGACAGACAGACAGATAGCAAATGATGAAACCTTTACCTTTAACAGCTCTCAGGTCTTCATCCTCATGAAATGATGTAGTTTGACTTTGAAAAAACATTAAATGAGAAGCAGACAACAGTTTACAACTTTGATTAAAAAAAAAATGAATAAACAAAAAAATACAAACATAGCGCAAAAAAGTACACTATCATCCGATGCAAGATTTTCATCTGTAGTGCGGTCAAGATGTCAATTTTAATAATGTAAAGATGTCATTTTACATTACTACTTGGTAAAAATCTTGATGACGTTGTTTCTCTGCTCTTTTTTTGCTTTTCATTTAAAGTCAATAAGTAGACTGAAATACAGTTTTATGGTCAACCGTACTGCAGTTACCATCCAGCTGCTGTTTGTGCTGGTGAGAGCAACGTTCAAATCAAGTTTGTTTACAGCACTTTTTCCTTTGTTTACAGTAGATTTAGTATTGTAAACCGCTGTTTTAAAAATAACGTCAATGTTAGCAGCACTTTGGTGTTTTTATAGCAGACATCTGACCTTGATTGATTATGTGGTAGTGTCAGTCTTCTGTTTTGGACTTCTGAAATGGCTCTGAACATTTTTTTTTGGCCCAAATTAGTTTGAAATGAACTTTATTATTTCTATTTATTTAGTTGAAGTAGATAATGGCCTTAAAGGAACACAGCGTTTTTTTGTAAATTGGCAAATTTTTTCCCAGTTCCAGTCCTCGAGACTCATTCCCTGCACATTTAGCCAATCTCTGGGTCAAGCAGGAGCACTATCGGCTTAGCATAAATTAGTTATTTTCAGGCATTGCATAATCTTATTGTACCTGTAGAGGCAAAGTTTTCTGATTATTGTACAAGAAATAGAGTATAGTTCCTAGCCATATCGGCCTAGAAAATAGCAACTTTTTATTTTCGGTCAGATTACAAAAGAGTAAGAATAAGAAAATTATCGAAACCGTTTTGTGAATGTTTCTTTGAGATGTTAATTGTCTAATCCAGATCAATAGTCTACGCTAAGGTAAGATCAAAAGTGCTCCCATCAGAACTGGAGATGGGCTGAATTAATAAAAAAAAATTGTAAAACTCTTTGTAAAACTGTTTAAGTATAGCGGAGTTGTAAAATGAGCCAATTTTTCAAAAGAGCAAGAGTGTTCCTTAAAACAGAAACTACTGAAACTACTGTCCCTACTGAACCTTTAGTATCAAAACAATCATAGACAATTTCCTTTTTTTTTTTTTTTTGCTTTTTTAAAATAAAAGTATCAAAAAAATAAATAAGAGTAGTACTAAAGAACTCAAGTAACAGTCCATTCACACAGGGCATCAGCGTCAACGCTTGACAGAGGGTGTCTCTGAAATTAGACCGCAATAGGCTACTGTTTGAGCTTGGTTATTTGCATAAACAGATCTGATTGGTCAACACTTCCTTTGGCAGTTCTTAACTTCAGCAGCAAGCGGCGCCACATCAGATCCACAATTCAGTTTGGCAATGCTTGATGACACACATCCAAAGTGAATGGAAAGAGTTGACGCTGAGAAGCCCCATGTGAATCAAGCACAACACCTTCAGTCAGTCTTAAGTACACTTCATCTGTCCCAATGGTCTCCATCATTGCGGAGGGACTCATCAATGTCCACATCCAGCCCAGTCTTTCAGTCCATGCAGACTGTCTTTTGGGACGAGGTCATTATGTTTTTTGAGAACTGATCTGCATGGAACACAGGCTTTCCGTTTCAGTAGCTTTACCAGTGCATAGTTGTTCATTACTTGACCCCATCTGCAGAATCTGACTGGACACACTTCACATCCAATTGACTGTTGCTTTAAAACTCATGGCTCAGTTGCATATAGAAGTTATTTTCAAGTAAAGACACATACAACCTGTGCCCAGTTGTCATAGCTGCTCATGTAGTAGCCCTTCATTAGAGTTATTAACTGCAGTTGAAGGTTAAAACATGTTCTATGGAATCCATCCATAGCGTCAGTCTGATTAGAAGTATCTTCTACAATCCGTTTTCCTGTAAAAATAATAGTAATTTTTAAAAAATTCTAGTATTTGTGAAAGAGTTGTGTTTGGTCTGCTTATTAAAGGGCACCTATTTTACCCCTTTTTAAATATGTCAGTTAAGTCTTTTGTGTCTCCAGAATGTGCCTGTACAGTTTCAGCTCAAAACACTGATCAGATTATTTATTACACCCTTCAGAATATTGGATTTTCTGCTCTGAATACAATAGGGTATATGCCGAAGCATGCTAATAGGACTTTTAATTTGCCAGTAACCTGGGTTAATTGTTTCCGGTGAATTGTATGCCAATGCAAAATCGGCGTGTTTAAGGTCTGTTTTCTTTAAAAATCAGCGATCTCCACTGGCTGAGTATATCCGATATAAAGTGGGTCTCAGATTGTACATGAAGCACTGCATTAAATTACATTTTCCCCGCCATGTCTTTATAATATGAGCATTTATTTTACCCCAGTATATTCAATGGAACTTCTGCGCTAGCCTGCCGATTCTGACTGGCTCGTGCGAGTAAACGGCTTTTTGTCTCGTTTTATGCTTGAGCAACTAAATGAATGCCAAAGTCTGTTTAACTGATTGTATTTGAATTACATTACAACATCGATGCTGTAAAAGGAACCGTATAAAGTGTAAAAAAACTCACAATAACAGGTCACCGGAAGTTTATCAGTATGGAAAATACACAAGCTCGGCATATACCCCATGTAGCTGTTTTTCTGACCTGTGCCTTTAATGCTAGTTCACCCTGCCCACCGCTCCCACGTGCCAGTCTCCGCCTCGGCTGCGACAGACAAGAAGGAAGCAGATCTCATGTAACATTTGTGAGAAATACTACAGTAAGAACTTTGCCAACGAGTAGGCCCACACGGAATCTGCACGCAGAATTTTGCAGATTTGTAGTCCATCATTGATTGTCTATTTACTTGTGCAAAAGTGTGTAAATTTGTATTTATTCAGTTTTTAAATTAATTTCAGTATAATTATTGACTAATATGAAAAAGTTAATATAATTTATTTACACTACAGTTTGTAAAGTAATCTTTTCTGTCTTTTAGTAGATATATTAGATAGAAGATTTGATTTTTTTACCAAATAAAGTGGATCTAATTGGAATTGCATTGTAAACATTAAATACAAGTTAAAAAGAGATTACTTTTTAGTTCATATATTAAGGTTTTAGATATGATACTCCCAAAATCATTCCGCATAAATCCGTAGATTCTGTCTGGCCCTACCAATGAGTATTTGATGTATATGTTGTGGAGTTAATTCAAGCCTTTCTGCAACGATGAGTCACACACAATGTCTTTACAAACTTCACGCGCACGCACGCACGCGCGCACGCGCGCACGCACGCGCGCGCACACACACACACACACACACACACACACACACACACACACACACACACACAGTGAACATACATACACATGCGCATGTTTAACTTTGCACTGTTTTGCATGCAAACCTGACAGGATACAGGTTAATCTCTGCTGTATGGATATCTGTTATGTTAATGTACAAAATAAACCTTAATTAAGTTCTCAAATCGGGATTGAAGCAACTTCTTTTATAATTGTACTGTGTGACAAGTAAAGCTGAAGTAAATCGCTGTAATTCATTACAAACATGCACTGTTTGATCACACTTGATGATGATTGATGATCACAGCCAGCTGAACAGATTTTTTAATCCCTGTTGCTTTGCGCACGTCGTGTCTTGTTAATATTATTATACCCGTTACTTTGGAGACATGCTAATATGCGGCTGTCAATCAATTCAATGGGCGGGGAAACCGCACTCCTGCGTCAAGTTGCAATCGGCCTCAAAATGTGAGGGAATTGGATCCTATTTTAACATCAGGAATTTTTTAAGGGAGACTTATTTTGTTTATATCAGCCGAATATGACTGCGGACACACTATACCTACACACAGTTCTGTCCAAACAGCTTACAAAAGATTATCCTCATTATAAGGTGCCCTTTAAAGGCTAAAGTATATTTCACTTATGTGTATGGTTGAGTGTGGATGTGCATACAATGCATGTGATGCGAATTGTCATCTAAATAATGCACTCACAAAAACAAACCATGGTTTTACTATTGTAAAAGTGTATTAATCCTGATGTTTGGTTACACATCCATTTGTCTAACCAGTTTTACAAAAAATACCATATTTAATAATGGTTAGATATGCAAAACCATAGTTTATTTGTGGTTTCTATGTTCCAAAAACATGGTTACTACAATTTTACAATTAGTAAAACCATGGTATGTTTTTGTAAGAGTACACAGTTGCTTTTTTTATAATTTTCTTTTGAAGTATTTAGTTTTATCCACATGGTGTCAATCAGGTTATTCACTCAGATGATAAAACACAACCTGCACATCTACAATGAAATATTATTGAAATATCACATTGGTATCTATTAATAACAGTAGTGTTTACTTCTGTCCTTTTTCATATTATTTGTGATTAGATTTATTTGAGACAATATTTTTCTTATTGCTTTTGACAATTCCTTACCTGTGAACTTCTGCTTGGGTGTTTGAAAAAAACACAATTAAGAAAATATTATTTTACACTCGTCATTTACATCCTGATCTTATATGTGTTGTAGAACCAATTTATGCAATAAAAATATATAAATAATTATAATTACCTAAAATACATGTATATTTATGTGTCTGGCACTTAAATATAATTTTAACTATAGTAGTAGTACAATAAATTTTTAATATCAAGTGAACTGCTATTTTCTTATTATTATTCAATGTATTTTAAATAAACAATTATTTTTATGGCATTGTGCTGTAGTTTAAAATATTTGTAAAACTGGACCACAAAACCTTGTTGAATGGGTAAATTTTAGGCAATAGCCAAAAATACATTGTGCCAAAAATCACTAGAATATTAAGTTCATGTTCCATGAAGATACTTTGTAAATTTACAACCAATTAACAATATACATTGGTAAGAACTTAATTTGGACCTCTTTAAACATGATATTCTCAATATTTTGATTTATTTCTTAACCCTCAGATCCAAGATTTTCAAATAATTGCATTTCATCCAAATTTCATCCAAATACCTCTAACAATGCAAATGTTCATGGAAAAAAAAAATCATAGAAAAACATTCATGGAAGGCTGACACTGTTTCAATTTGCTATAATCTTCTATGTGAAGCTACTTTGACACAATCTACACTGTAAAAGTGCTATACAAATAAAAATGAACTGAATTGAACGCATATTTATGCAGTTATCAGATAATGCATAAATCTCTTATCTTCAAAACTTGACACTTATGACTGATTTTGTGGTCCGTTGTCACATTTGTCAATGGCAATGCCTCATAATTCTAGTTAAATCGGAAGCATATATAATACTTACATTCAGTGCCAATTCTGTAAAGGCATTGTAGCGTTTGAAAATCACAGCAAAAGCCAAAACTGCAAACCCTAATAGAAAAATTACTGCAACAAAAATTCCTGCTAAAGCACCAGCAGACAGGCCTGAATCTGTAAGGATAAATACAGACAGACATTATTCCAAAATTTAATGATACTGTACTTGTACTTAATTTTAGAATTTCTCAAGGGAAGGTTTTGTTTTGTTTAACTTGCCAATGACAGAAACACTGAAGCTCCAAACACTGCTGACACTGATGCTGCGACGGCGACGGACCCTGAATCTGCTACAGATGATCTGTAGTTTATAATCACCAGCGTCTGTACTTTTGGTGTTAGTGATGATCAGCGATCCAGTTTGTTGATCCAGCTCCAGTCTGTCTGTGAATCTCTCTTTACACCGAACATTAGTGCAGATATGACTCTGATTTCCAATGATATCAGCAATGAGAATGTCATTAAAAGTCCATGTCATCACGTCATCTGGATTTTTAATTACACTGGCACTTAAAGTGACAGATGTGCCCTCCATCACTGACTTCTTTTCTTCTCGTTTAGCAGCAGAAACGCCTGTAACACAAAACAACAAGGACACATTTTAATCAACAATATGATGAAGAGAGATCAACTCTAATGCATACTCGAGGTGATGATGTTGTTATACCCCCATGTGTGCTGTATTGTGTAATATTTCAATGAACCGGTGTGAATTATTCCACTCATACTACGGTTACAGCATATAAACCACTGTTCAGATGGTGTAAGTATGCTCATGTGTGTCTAGTTTCTTAGGGCTGGGACACACCAAGCCAATGCCAAAGTAGCACAGACGAAATCACAACGTCTCGTACTGGATCACATCTGGACCAAAAAGCTGCATGTGAACACAGACGAAAGCCAAATGAAACGAGAGCCACGTTCTTCACAAGATATCTAAACAAAGCAGCGTTCAGTACCATTATCACAGTAACCATCACTTACCACGGAGGGATTTGCTCCTGCGAATATGTCTGATAACCTAATAATCCATATGATTTGAAAATATTTGAGAAATGTAGCGGAATTATAGCTGGCTGGTTTATGTTCCTTCTTGACTTAAATTGTTTACTTGCTACGTCACTTCACTATGTCACACATGTGCTGTGATTCGTTGCTGAATAACCAATCAAAGCACTGTCTTCAGCCGACAACTGACACTGATTCTACCTGCCGAATCGAGCCAACAAGCTCCAGCGTTAACCTAACGAGAGTCGATGTGTGACCAACTGCTTTGGCTTGGTGTGTCCTAGGCCCTTACACATCTCATATAAAGCCTTCAGTTGTGTTTTGATGTGATTTTTTGACTGTTGTGAAATGAAATAACTGAAATGATTCAGTGTAGTGATATAAAACAGCAATGCGCTCAAAATCTGCCTGAACTACTTTATCTGTGCTTTTATCTGAGAATAACTGCACAACTTAGAATGTTCATCAGCCAATCAGAATCAAGCATTCAGACATCTAAAGCCGCAGTCACACTACACTTTTTGCCCCATAGACTTCCATTCGAATGCAGCAAACCGGAAAAGCAAGCTTGTCCAAAAAAGTTTTGCATGCCGCAGCATTGCAAAGTTCAAGCATGGTAAACTCTGACCTGTGAAATCACATCACGTGACTGCGTGAGACCAATAGAAGTTCAAAACATGACCTCTCTGTGAAGAAACTTTAAAATATGGAACTATTACTACATTTTTTAAATGTCTAATTATCTCACTCAATACCCCCACCTTTTTCACAGCCCCATACGACAGAATTTTGAATGCTCAAACTCTATTGAAACCATGGCCTAAGGGTATTAGCAACGATAACAGTGCATACTGCAGCACTGAAGTGCACAGCACACCTGTAATCTGACACCTATAAAATAAAGTAAACAAAAACACAACTTGACAGATTTGTAAGTCTTAATATTTAATTTAAGTAATGTATTCGATGTCATTTTACTACATATCAAAGGATATTAGGCCCACTCAAGTACAGTTAAACAAGCACAAACACATAGCATTAATAACTTGACTCACCAATTACAGTAATATTAAAGTTCTTCTCGCTGCTACTGCTTCCACTGAGGATCTCAAGTTTATAATCTCCAGAGTCTGCAGTGTTGATGTTCATGATGGTCAAAGATCCAGTCTGATTTTCTAGCTTTAGTCTGTCTGTGAATCTCTCAGTCCCTTTATTACACCGAACATCAGTACAGATAAAATCTCTACTGATTTGAGCAATGCGAATCTTGTTGTAAAAGAATTTAACGCGATCTTGTTGTTTTATCTTCACGTCGGTGTGTAGGGTAACTGCATCTCCCTCCGTCACAGACATGTCTCTATCAACACCAAAAGCCCCTGCTGAAGAAATAAACAGATCACAATTCATCTCATCTGGGTCAGTGAAACAAAAATCTACAAGAGAAAGTGCTGTCAGTTATTTATGTTGTTCTACAAATTTACTCTCTAAGCAAATTTTGGTTGTCTTAATGTTATATAAGCTTGGTTAACTTTATATTTTGGTTTCTGTCTCGTCTGTGTTCATCATTGTTATTTATTTCCATTTTCCACAATTATTATTTATAAATATTTAATATTTTGAATCTTTCATGTCAGTCAACATAATAAACTTTCACCAGTATTAAACTTTTTGAAAGCCTTTGTTAATAAAATATGCTTTGTGGGGATTTAGCTGACATGTGAACAATATAGCCCATTTTAGCTCACAGTATTGTAACTTTCATATACAAAAGCCATTAAAATAATTTTAATGTGACATACAGAACTAAGACTGTTAAGTAAACTACTTGACAGTAAAGACAAGTAAAAACAACGTCGAAACTGCTGTTTTTTCTTGAACAGATTAATATTCCTTTGGTTTTATATAAAAGAATAACACAGGCTTGATAAAACTTGTTAATGCTCAGCTTTGGAATATAACATGTAATTAGGGCTGGACGATATTGCAAAAAAAAACAAAAAACAAAAATCACGATATTATGTTTCATATCATTTAATATCGATAATTATTGAATATTTTTTAACAGTACATTTAGGAATATTAGGATTTTTTTGTTATTTAACCAATTTATTTTAATTTACCAACTTTACTAAGGCAAATAGTTGTCAAAAACAAAAATATTTAAAATATTTCATCTCTCTATAATAAAATAAACATAAGTGTTAAAGAGACTCTTGAACTTGATAAATAAAATGATGTTACAAAGGGTGTGCAACAGTAAAGGTAGATCAACATCTGTAAAGTGTGAATAATAGTGATACAGTAAACCTCAAACTCTGTCAACTAAACAAATTATGAGAATCAAATCTGAGCTTTCACATATAGGAACCAACCATCATTATTCAAATACATATTGCAACATTACAGATTGTGATGCTGGATGACTATATTACTGCCTATGCTAAAAAAATCTTTCAGATGGTGTGCTAGTGGTTGGGATGCATAAGAAAAGAAACCAAAAAGCCACTCTGGTGACATCTTTATTTATTTACAATAATATCTGCAATACGGCACTCATTTTTACATGTGCTGTCGTGCGCCTCCATTGGAAATGATAAACTTACACCCTTTTTTTATTAATTTTATTGTTATTGACAATGGTGTTCGGTCAATGAATATCGATACCGACTTTATCGCCCAGCCCTACACATAATGTTTACACTACATTTGACAGGAATAAAAGCTATTTAAATACAATTAGTACACAATTTACTTTTATCAATGCACAGCTATGTATGAATGTCTTTTTTTTTAAAAGATTATTAACATGGATACTCACGAGTAATCACAAGATTGAAAATCTTGTCCCTGTTGTTGATCAGTAGCCGATAATCGCCAGCATCTGTGTTTCTGGTGTTCATGATGGTCAGAGATCCAGTCTGATGATCCAAATTTAGTCGGTCTCTGAACTTCTCATTACTTTCATAACACTGAACATCTGTACAGATCTGACTGAGATCTCCTTGGATTTGAGTGATAAGAATGTTATTAAAATACCATTTAACTTTGTCTTGCTGGCTTACTTCATGATTAGTTTTTAGTGTGACTGGATCTCCCTCCTTCACAAACACAGATTCTCTGCCTATATCTGGACCAGACACACCTGGAAATGAAATCAATAATTATATTTAATTTACAACTTGGCAATCGTAATTGTAATAATTTAACATTTTCATAAACTGCCTCAAGATAAAAACAAGACTTGATTATGAATATTTTTACTTTGTAGATGCATTACAGTTGCATTACAACATGTAAAAAAGATCAAATGAAATACAGGCTGGCTGTGCGCATTTGCGAAACACCTATTTTGTAGAGAGGTAAATTAGTTTTTTTATTCGCACATTCGTTCAGTGAAAACTTATGATATGCTCCCTATATAACTTTGAGTATTCGATCTGAAATCACATGTAAGTATGACTTGAAAACAACATTAGCACTATTTATTTGACGGTGAACGATGTACGTTGAAAGTCATTTGCTGCTATGATTTCACTATACAGAATTTGCAAAGAATACAGTTATGAAATTATATTATTAAGAAGTGGGAATGTGTGAATATAAAACCAACTTTAACTTTACCTTTATTTTGTAAAGAGGGAAAATAAAAACGACGTCTGTGTCACGTGAAACTAAGACCAGATTTCATGTCCAAACAGAAATATTTGCGATAGCTACCCTTAACTGTAATTTTAGCTTTTATTCAGACACATATAAACATATTTTTAAAGTGGTAAAATAATGTAAACATTAAGAGCCGCGCCCAAATCAGAATTGCTGTAACTTAATCACCTCCCTCCTCGTACAAATAAAACTACATCACTGCAACTTCTGTACATAACAAACATGTACATGCATCCTTTTGAAAGCATAAATATAAGTATCTTTCTTTGAAAAATAAGATCTTTATAAAATACTATATACCGTTACCAGCTCGCCGCAAAAACTAAAATCTAGGACAAATGTAATTTAACACATGAAATTGCCGTTCATAAAAAGCTGGGCGTACGCATAATTCCTAATAATCACTTAAAACAGCGATATCTTAAGAAATATTACATTATTTTACACTGCGTTGTAACAAACGGGGGCTAATATTAAAACTGCGTCACAGCAAATTGACCATTTATTCAATCGAGTACAACAAAAAGTTCTTACCAGACACGACGTATGCAAACATTGTGAGTGTTAACATTGTTACTTTCAAAGTCATTGTTTACTAAAGTTAAAAAAATGAAGAAAAAAAAAACGAAGCAGATGTCCGGACAACGAATAAATGCGAAAGTGAAAGCTCTTTGCAGTGTGATGTTTGACCTTCAAACAAGAGTTTTTAAGGGCGCAGTGTGCTTTTCTGCCTTAACATTATAAAAGCGTCTCCAAACATCTCCAGTAACACCAAAATAAAGTCGCTAATAGGGATGGCTGACGTGAAACTAACGTTCCTGCACAATATCGAGATCGCGAAGCGCAAGTGTTTCGAAACTGCACGGAAGCATGATCCGAAACACCCAGGTCACGTGACTAAAGTGATTCGAAACACCTGGTCACGTGACTAAAGCGACTCAAAGCATCGATCAGTTCAGAAGCACTTCGAGACCTGGCGAATCTGCGTTTGACTAACAGGGTTTGCAAAATCCCCTGTCCCATATTATATAGTAGTCAGGAATCCTACCCGCTCCACTAAATCACTTGCGGATTCTATCTAGGGATGGCTGACGTGAAACTGACGTTTCGACACAGTGTCGAGATCCCGAAGCGCAATTGTTTCGAAACACTGTACCGAACCATGATCCGAAACACCTGGTCACGTGACTAAAGCATTGATCAGTTCAGAAGCATTTCGAGACCTGGAGAATTTGCATTTGACTGACAGGGTCAGTTGAAACTTTCTGTTTCGTATGGCCCAGTGGACCGTGCGTATGCGTGTTGTAACCATAGACTGTAAAATATATGGACGGAGCATCTGTGACGTCACCCATAGGTTTCTGAAGAGCGCAAATGAAGCTAAAAGTAGGCGCCATTTTGTTCGCGCGTCATCGCACCCACAGCGGGATACCAAACAAGGGCAAAAAGGCGGAGAGTGGGCGGAGCTACAGACAGGTGCTGGCACTTTTCTTGGACCTGGTTTAGACAGAGCTTACTTTGGGAGAAACGCTTAATACTTTATTACCTGCGACTCGTTTGTGTTCTGACCACATGTGCTTGGTTGTACACTATATCAATAAAGTGTTTAGACTTTTAAAAGCACTGCTGTAATACATTGAGCCACTAAGCATTGTTCTTTTGACATTTTTCAACAGGAGGAAAACCCGAAATACATCCATACACTTCAATTATAGTCTGTGTTAGTAAATCCAAGACTATTGATGAAATCCAGGCATAACACTGTATGACAACGCTTCATATGACTGTTTTATAGCCTACAGCTAATCAATCTGTCACATTCTGGAGGGCATTACAGCTCTAAAGAACATTATAAATTATCTTAAATAAAACAAATACATTTATAGAGATGGTATACAAGTATATAACTTTACTCACCAGGGAAACGGAGGCCACGTGAATGGTTTGTGAGCACAATTAAGTGCACACAGCATACCATATCATCTGATAATTGTAGGAAATAATCCCAAAAGGCAATTGACTGTGTAAAGAAACATTAACCAACACAAAAATGCGATGTATATGGCGAGTTTATCGGCTAATTAGCCGTAATCAGCTCAGGTGACGAGACAGCAAGCAGCGAGACCTAGCTGTCACTCAAGTGGCCACGCCCCTAATTATGCAGACTTAATATAACTTAATAAAACGAAACGGATGAGTTATAAAAAAAATTCACCCCCATCACAGTTGTCATGAAGGTTAATCATGGCTATATGCACCAAAGCCATCTTTTGTACCAGGCTGTAAGCATGTTTTTATCAGCTGTAAAAATGGCCAATTTCCCATTGCAGTCAGAAATGACGTGGACTTCCTGGAGCCAGCCCCCCAAGGCGAGTCGATGAATTGCAGTTTTAGTTACTTCCGTATTGGCTTCCCGAGGGAGAGAGGGAGGTTGCTCCTTGGTTGTAACAGGCTTCAAATGACTTTTGGGTTCGATTCCCGACTTGTACAAATACTCCAAAATCATGATTTTATGTATTTTAATCATGTTACTGTTATGGTGTACTCTAGATATGATACAGCTGCAGATACGCAATCAATTTAGAGCATCATTTTTGTAACTGTAAAACAATAATGAATATTTTACAGTGATGTGATGGTTGTGTTTAGAGTTGTGGTAGACGTTCATAAAATACAATAAATGGGAAATTTAATGAATAATATAAATAATTCTTGTTAACTTTTGTCCACAACTGTATATGATCTATCACAGCCCTGTTTTATGACCAAAACAAGCTATATTTATTCACAAAGTGTTTATTCGGATGTCAGACCAATGTTGAAACAGAATGATGCACGAACAAAGAATCTCAAACTGATATTAAAACATTTCAAATCAGCTTTATCAGTCTTGATTCGGATCCAACACCCCCGCACGGTTGTCAGGAATCCTACCCACTCCACTAAATCACTTACGGATCCAATCTTACAAAGTGGGGTTTAATACCTCAATTTGCTCAACTGTTCTTTGCTGAAGCTATTTCGGTGCAATGCATTAAAAAAAATCACCATTAGGTGTCACTGTAGAGTGGGGTTTTGAAACGTTTCGAAGCTTCGACACATTTGCTCCAACTGTTTCAGTGTTTCATGAAGCCTCGCTTTGCCCACCACTAGTCGCTAATCGCTTTTTGTAAATATGGCGCTTGGTGGGTCTGAAAAGTTGCTAAGTTGGCCACACTGGACCAGCAGTGTCTTTGAAGCGCTCACACCTCAAGCATGTGCAGTGCGGACGAAACCTTCCATTATTCATGGGGGAACCCCGGTTTTGAAATGAAGAAGGCTAATAACGTTAAAATCTTAACAGTTATAGACAGATTTTGCAACATATAATAGAAAATGTATGAGCTATATACAGGGGCGTGCGGGATATATTAAAAGTGGGGAGGGCAGTTGTATGATATCCAAAAGTTTACGTTCATATAATTATTAATCCGGACAGCAAGGTGGCACAGTGGGTAGACCAATCGCATCACAGCAAGAAGGTCAGTTGGCATTTTGTTCTGTCCTGTATATATAACACAAATACATGAAAGATTTAAGATACATTAAAGATTTTAGTTTGTACTATGAAAATATATATTTTGGATATTAAAAGTCTGATATTTTTAAAAGAAGACTTATGTCATCAATCTGATTATATTATAAGTTCGATATTAATAGGCTACTTGTAATATTTTATGAATAAATTTAATAACTGCAATAATTATTGTTTTTATTATCTAACACATAATAGGAAAGTTATTCTAACTATTCACGTGTGCTCTTTCTTTAATTCAATTCAATTCACCTTTATTTGTATAGCGCTTATACAATGTAGATTGTGTCAAAGCAGCTTCACATAAAAGGTCACAGTAAATTGGAACAGTGTAGTTCAGTTTGTAGTGTTTAAGTTCAGTTCAGTTGAGCTCAGTTCAGTGTGGTTTAATAATCACTACTGAGAGTCCAAATAGTGAAGAGCAAATCCAACGATGCGCAGCTCTACAGATCCTGAACCATGCAAGCCAGTGGTGACAGCAGAGAGGGAAAAAAAAACTTCACTAATGGCGGAAGTGAAGAAAAAAAAAAAAAAAAAAGCTGGAAGCTGGTCTCAGCGAAGACTCCTCTGTCTCTGGAGCGTCACAGGAATCAGTCTCATGTTCTCCACTCTTCCATGACCATCACAGTAGCTGCTCAGGATTCGGCCTGGTCCAGGATATGGAAACCTTGGGATCATCTCGTCATTGGTCTTGGATCGAATCAGTGACTCAGCATAGTCTGAGGGCCTCGGGAAGAGTATCCCCAGGTGGAAATGGAGAATAAAGAAAATAATTAGCGTAGCTGATGTTCACAGTGTATATCAGCAAGATGCATAACCTGTGTGGAAGCCCCCTAAGTGGTGCACTAAGTGTATGCTTTACTGAACAGATAGGTCTTTAATCTAATTTTGAATTGGGAGAGTGTGTCTGAGCCTCGGACGTTATCAGGAAGGCTATTCCAGAGTTTAGGAGCTATAAATGAGAAGGCTCGACCTCCTTTACTCGACTTTGCTATTCTAGGTACTACCAGAAGCCCTAAGTTTTGAGACCTTAAAGTTGGATTGTAGCGAGACAGAAGATTGGTTAGATAAACAGGAGCTAGATTATTTAAAGCTTTATATGTAAGAAGCAATATTTTAAATTCAATACGAAACTTAACAGGCAGCCAGTGTAAGGAGGATAAAATTGGGGTGATGTGATCAAATTTTCTAGACCTGGTAAGAACTCTGGCAGCTGCATTTTGTACTAATTGAAGTTTGTTAATAGAGGATGCTGGGCAGCCAGCAAACAGAGCATTACAGTAGTCCAGCCTAGAAGTCATAAAAGCCTGGACTAGCTTTTCTGCATCTGAGATGGATAGCATACTTCGTAACTTAGCGATATTTCTCAGATGAAAGAAAGCAGTTTTTGTGACATGGGATATATGATTTTTAAAAGTTAAATTGCTGTCTAATATGACACCCAGATCTTTTATAGTAGAGCTAACGCTAACTTTGTATCCCTCTAATTGTAGGTCGAGTTGTGGGATCTGCTGTGTACAGGATTTAGGCCCAATAAGTAATAATTCTGTTTTGTCTGAGTTTAAGAGAAGATAAGTCTTGTGTAGACTATACACTTGTTAATCTGTTATTTTACGTTCAATTATAGAAAGTAATTCAATTATATTCAGTTCAGCAAAAGCCTGTTTTTGATCATGTTAGATCATGATTAAATTCAGTTTGATTTGAATGTGAAATTTTAAGTAAAAGGCGACCCTTCAAGCTGGTCCACAGGTTTCAACCTGACAAAAAATATATATATAAATGTACAGTTAAAAAAAAAAAAAAGATACTTACGAAGATATTAACTACAAAATTTAAAGAATTTGTAATAAATAAATAAATAAATAAATAAACAAATAAATAAATAAATAAATAATAATAATGTAGGGTAAAAAATTCCAAACATAACTTTTATTCATCTTAATTTTCATATTGATTTCTAAGCCTGACCCACCTTTTGTGAGTGATGATTATTAATTACATTAAAATACTTTTTGAAGAACAAAACAATTACAGAACTTCCAACAGTGTGCTATATCTTTTTTACCACACGATAGCGGTGGTGTACAAAAAAGTCGACAAGCTTTTAGCAAGGAAGCATTTCATGGTACAGTTAAAGGAATGTTTTCTAATTACTGTTTTCTATTTTAAAATGTTTTCTATTTTTAATACACTAAAGAAGATATTGTGTTCCAGTAAGTCAAACAGATTTAAGTAAATGACAGATAAAAGAAAGGGCTTTGAGCTGGCGCTAGTTTCCCCTTTTTTAACTTTTAAACAGTAATTTTTTTCACAATTATTTCAATTATTACAATAAAATCAGTGTTGTTGTATGTAGTTACGCACAATGAGTAATATAAATTTCACTTCAGTGAAAAGAGTAAAGAAAATATCTTATAGATAGTGCTGGGCTAAATTTTATGATGATTAATCATTTCCAAAATAAAAGTTTGTTTTGATGTAATATGTGTGTGTGTGTGTGTGTCCACATAAATAGTCTAATAATCAGAGAATGCAAGACGTCATGGGTAAAATTTTATCTTCGATTTTCAGTGTTTGATAAATTTGATTGGATTGTAAAGCTGTTCTGTGCAGGAGGAAAGTAATGCTGTGTGGTGCATAACGGAAAAACATGAGGTAGCTCTTCACCTACAAACTACATACATCAAACAAATGGCCCCTCAGATCACACCCAATTTCTGCAGAAAACAGACCACAGGTTTCAGTCTGAGTCAGATGAGCTGCTAATGCAGGGATGGGCAAACTCGATCCTGGAGGGCCAGTGTCCTGCATAGTTTTGCTCCAACCCCAATCAAACACACCTGCTTGTAGCTTTCTAGTGATCTTGAAGACACTAATTAGGGTGTTCAGGTGTGTTTGATTAGTGTTGGAGCAAAACTCTGCAGGGACACCGGCCCTCGAGGATCGAGTTTGCCCATGCCTGTGCTAATGTCACCTCCTTAAGACTGGTCTGAGATGCTAAACCAATTAAGGCATTCACAACAACAAAAATTCATTATTTAATCACGTAAAGGAGGGTGCTAAATGGCTAATCCAGTTGCTACAGATTAGTTTTAAATTAATGTTCAACATGTTAAATGGTGCTTTTTATACAGTAAAGATTATTTTCTAGTTAACGAATGTCAATGAATGTTGTATTTGTCCATATTTGACCCAACGTTGAGTTAAAACAATC
The DNA here is from genome assembly GCF_903798145.1 of Danio aesculapii. Classification (NCBI taxonomy): domain Eukaryota; kingdom Metazoa; phylum Chordata; class Actinopteri; order Cypriniformes; family Danionidae; genus Danio; species Danio aesculapii. Next base: position 8,116,708 of record NC_079456.1, read on the forward strand.
CAGCATTTTTATAATTAGAGGCAGAAGAACATTTACATGTTAGATGACATCATGCATTCAAACAGCACATATGTGTTTGTGTGCACGCTAGGAGGGGGTCAGGTTCAAGTGTGGGTGGGTTCAAACAGAGTTGTTTTTTTTCCAGCAGACAGTCTCAATAGATCAAACTGTTCACCTGAACAGATGGAGAAAATGATGTTTGTTTTCTTCTTTTTGTGTTTGTGCCGTCTGACTGGTAAGTTAAAAAATAAGTCAACATTTGATCCTCCAACGATAGTACTTTTCATTTTATTATAAATATATCAGTATGTTCTTTGCCTGTACATTCTTTGTTGGTTAAAAAATGAAATAACGAATGCTAAACTACCCAAGACTTGCCACTGCACTCTAAAATGCTGGGTTGTTTTAAGCTAACGTTGGGTCAAACATGAACAACCACAACAATGTGTTAATTTTTTACTATTAAATTTAATTTAAATGAAACTTTATAACCAAAAGGTTGAGTTGATATGCATTCTCACAGCAATTCATAACTTTTTGTTTGATTTAGTGGCTAATTCATATTAATTTATATCTTATTTGTACATTTTAGATTGATTTGCTCACCCCCTATTGAGGAGTTGGGTCTGGGGTGGTATTTGGATGCACGTATGCTTGAATTTATTTATTTAAAAAAAATTTTTATTACATTTTCATATGAACGCAATCATAGGAATTGGTACGAATTATAAAATATTTATAAAACAATTTTTAAAAAATTCATTTACAATTTGTAAAATAGTTTGTTTTAATAACTTTCTCATGAGATCATTATGGTTTGTCCATATTTGACCCAATGTTGGGCTACACCAACCCAGCATTTTAGAGTGTACGGCGCATGTTGTTTTTCTGGTAATTTCTCACTTTGTACAAAAGCATCTGCATAAATGTAAATGTAAATACAGATTCTTACAAATGCTGGGTTAATTTAGCCCAATGCTGGGCCAAATATGGGTTTGTCCATACTTAGCACAGCATTGGATTAAACCAACCCAGCACTTTTAATAAGCTTCATGTTATTACATTTGTGTAAATTGTCAAGTTAAAAATATTATTTAAATAAAACAACCCAAATATTGGGTTTGTTCATATTTGACTCAACGGTTAATACAACCCAAGATTTTTGAGAGCGTACAGCACATGTTGTTTTTCTGGTAATTTCTCGCTTGTACAAAAGCATCTGCATAAATGTAAATACAGCTTCTTACAAATGCTGGGTTAATTTAAACCAGTGGATGGGCCAAAAATGGGTTTGTCTATATTTGGCACAGCATTGAATAAAACCAGGGGTGTCCAAACTCGGTCCTGGAGGGCCAATGTCCTGCTGAGTTTAGCTCCAACTTGCTTCTACACACCTGCCAGGAGATTTTAGGTTATCTAGTAAGAGCTTGATTATCTGGTTCAGGTGTGTTTGGTTAGGGTTGGACCTAAACTCTCCAGGACACCAGCCCTCCAGGACCAAGTTTGGACACCCCTGGATTAAACCAGCGCAGCATTTTTAAGAAGCTGTATTTGCATTTGGGTAAATTGTCAAGTTAAAAATATCATTTAAATTAAAAAACAACCTAAATATTGAGTTTGTTCATATTTGACTCAACACTTGGTTAATTCAACCCAGGGTTTCTTTAGCGTTATAAAATTTACTCTCTTCGTGAGGAAATAAAGCTGCTATTGTTCAAATTAGGGGACTTGAATTTGCTTTAACCCAACTCTAAATTCAAATTTAACAGATTTAACCCAAATTTGGGTTATATTTTATTTTTAACTGCTTAGTTTGTGAATATTCGATAAAAACAACCCACCATTGTTAGAGTGCAGTGAAGTATATTTTTTTGCTCTTTCTGATTGTCCCCAAATCACATTGGTACAAATGTAAGCTGCTTTAACCTGTACACATTAAAGAGTGCGGAGTTGATTTAACCCAACAATGGGTAGCAAACAGTCTAACCCAACAATTGATTTAATTTTAAAATCGAATTTAAATGACAATTTTAACTCAACTGTTGAGTTTGTTCCTATTTGACCCAGCATTTGGTTAAAACAACCCATTATTTCACCTCTTGATGTTCTGCAGGTGTGTTTGGTGTTGATGAAGTGAAGTCTGTGACGGAGGGAGATTCAGTCACTCTAAACTCTGCTGTTACGAAGATACGAGAAGATGAAGACATACTGTGGAAATATGGAGCTAAATTATCTCTGATTGCTGAAATCAGTAGAGCTTCTAGAATCTTCTCCACATATGATGATGTTCTTAATGGGAGATTCAGAGACAGACTGAAGCTGGACAATCAAACTGGATCGCTGACCATCATTAACATCACGACTGAACATGCTGGACGTTATGAACAACAGTTAAGCGGAGTAAAGTGGTCTTCAAAAACATTCAGAGTTACTGTCTATGGTGAGTGGAGAGTTTACTAGTCCAAACATTCACATATGCTTAATTAAAGAAGTATCTTGGGTTCAACAAACTTTGTAACAATGTTGCTTAATGTTTTCAACTTGAACGTTTAGAATGTCTCAACTGTCTCCCATTGAGTGAGTTCTAGAACTTTACACTGGATTCCATTTTAGTTTCCACAGTTACGCAGCAAGCTTCAATTAGAATGACTTTATATTTTGGTTTGAATTTCTGTCAGTTATGTGGCATTTACATTCTAAATTCTGTACATTCTAAAATGTTAATTCAAAAACCTCCAATATGCCGCTTGTTTTAAGTAAAAGTGGCAGAAATGAAGGTTAAATGGTTGAAAAATAGAACTTTGACCCTGGAGCACAAAATCAGTTATAAGTATAGATTTTTTTTGACATTGAGATTTAAACATCTCCTGAAAGCTGAATAAATAAGCTTTTCATAAATTAATTTTGACGATTGAGATACTGTACAACTACTGTATAAGAAATCTCAATCTGAGGTTCAAATTCTTATCCATACGCATTACTAATCATACAATTAGGTTTGATATTTTTACTGTTGGAAATTTACAAAACATCTTAAGATTTTTGTCACTAAAGAAAAAAAAAAAAGATAATTTTATTTTCATACATTGTATTTTTGGCTATTACCAAAAATGTACCCGTGGTGCAACACGAGGCGATATATGCTCCAAGGTGTGGAGCTTATAATTTAATAAAAAACTAAATTATGAAAACATTATTGTTTGCATTAGAATTAAGATTTGCTTCAGATTTTTTGCTGTCAAAGTGTCTACCGTAAAATTAAATGTAGCTTCCTAACTTGGTTAAGGGGCGGCTCATTCTACTGGGGCGACCCCGGATTAATAAAGGGACTAAGCCAAAAAGAAAATGAATGAAAGAACTTGGTAAAGAATTGTGTTTACGTTAAAACCATGTTAGCACTCATACTATTCACATCTTGTAATGTTTTTGTAGTAATCTACATTATGCCACAAATATTCACATATTTATGTTAGTGAAATGTTTAATAATTTGTTACTTTTAAACAACAAAACCGGTCATCTGTCAATTTTTTATTAAGATTTATACATCATCTAAATGTTAAATACATTTAATTTCTATTGATGTATTTTTTATGATTGTACAATATTTGGTTAAGGGGCAATCTGGAATATCAGGTTCCTGAAAAATCTAAATATTGTCCATATTAAGTTCTTAGCAATGCACATAACTAAACAAAAAGTAAGTTAATACATTTATGTAAAGAAATTTGCTAAATGTCTTTATAGATGATGTAATATTCTAATGATTTTTACGACATAAAGGATCGTTTTGACCCATACTATGCATTTTTTGCCATTAACAAGAATATTAAAGTGCAACCTAAGGCTGAATTTGTGGTTTAGGGTCATATTTTATCCAACTTATTTTTCACATTGTAACTTAAATGCGTTGTCTTATTGACTTCAATTCATTTTTAACTATTCAAAACAGCTTGTTGCTGCATTTTCATCATATTATTTTATGTCAAATGTAATATCACTAACATACTGGTTTGCGGTGCAAGTAGTTTGACCATTTCTACTGTCATTTTATTCCTAGTCATTTACGCAAAGTGACAAATGAAACAAGTCCTAACCATAAACCAATGGGAAGATTATTAATTTAGCTTTTTAGATGATGTCTAAATATCAATTTTGAAAAATCAATACTTATTTCATAGCCGAGGGTCACATATAGGATATTCCAATACGCACTGACATCAGAATTAAAGAGCACTTTCATATACTTCTTGTTACTTGTTATTTGTGTAAATCTGCATCGGGTTGTTTATATATCTGAGCAAAACTTACCAGTGTTTAAAATGTGTAAAGCTGAACCTGAAAAGCGTACTTAAATAATTTAATTTTGATCGCCACTGCAGCCAACAGAATCACGAACCTCAAACTACACCAAAAAATTTATTTTTTTCCCTATTCTCTCTGTTTTTAGCTCTTCTGCCTGCTCCTGTCCTCAACTCTTCTCAGTGTTCTTCGTCCCAGTCTAATTGTTCAGTGTTGTGTTCAGTGGTGAATGTGAGCGCTGTGAGTCTCTCCTGGTACAAAGGAAACAGTTTATTGTCCAGCATCAGTGTGTCTGATCTCAGCATCAGTCTCTCTCTACCTCTGGAGGTGGAATATCAGGATAAAAACACCTACAGCTGTGTGATCAACAACACCATCAGCAACCAGACCACACATCTGGACATCAACACACTCTGTCAGACATGTCCAGGTATGTTTTCGTAGCTAATGTCTCAGTAACAAAATAATACATCCAACTGACATCCGATGAAAAAAAACTTTGAAAAATTGAAGCAAAATGTTTCTTATATTATAATACTTTTGTGTCGTTATTTTAGTGGTCAAAACGGGCATCAATGTGTGGATGTCAAATAGACGTCAAGGTTTTGACATCAAATTGATTTGCATTTTTGACATGTTTTTTGTTGTTTTGTTTGACAATGTCAACTTGGATGTCGTTTTGACAAGGTGCCCTCTACTAATAATTGGCATAAAAAAACACATCAAAAATCAATTACAGTCTTGGTCTTTGACATGTTTTTGATGCCAATGTTAGATGTCAATTTGAAGTCAGTTCAAGATCAAGGTAGTTTACATGCATTATCGGGATGCAAAACCCAGTGTAAATTTGTAATTGAAGCTTTCAGATGAACAAAACGTTTCTTTTATTATAATACTTTTGTGTCGTTATTTTGGTGGTCAAAACGGGCATCAATGTATAAATGTTAAATAAACAGTTTTACATCAGTGTGAATGTTATTTTGATGTTGTTTTGACATCAAGGTGCCCGCTGGTAATAATTGTCATCAAAAAACCTGTCAAAAATTGATTACGGGATAGTCCTGTTTTGACGTGTTTTTGACGCCAATGTTAGATATCAATTTGATGTCGTTTTTGACGTCCAAGTGCTTTACATGCAATGTAGGGATGCAAAATCCAGTGCAAATTTGTAATATGGAATTTAAGCTTTCAGATTATCAAAACGTATCTTATAATACATTTTGTGTTGTTATTTTGATGGTAAAAAAGGGCATCAATCTGTGGATGTCAAACAGACATTAAGGTTTTGACATCAACTCAATGCATTTTTATGTTTTTTTTGTGTCAATGTCAATTTGTATGTTGTTTTGACATCAAGGTACCTGCTAGTAATAATTGGCAACAAAAAACTAATCAAAAATCAATTACAGTCCTGATCTTTGACGTGTTTTTGATGCCAATGTTAGATGTCAATTTGATGTCGGTTGTAAAACGCAGTGTAAACTTGCCATTTGTAATTGAAGCTTTCAGATGAACAAAAACATTTCTTATATTATAATAATTTTGTGTTGTTATTTTAGTGGTCAAAAGCGCATCAATGTGTGGAAGTCAAATAGACGTCAATGTTTTGACATTAAATAATAATTATTATTTTTTTAAATAAGTGTCAATGTTATTTTGATGTTGTTTTGACATTAACGTGCACATTGGTAATAACTGGCATCAAAAAGCAGGTCAGATATCGATTATGGAAAAGTCCTGTTTTGCCTTTTTTTTTACGCCAATGTTGGATGTCAATTTGATGTCATTTTCACATCAAGGTAGTTTATATGAATTGTAGTGATGCAAAACCCAGTGCGAATTTGTCATCTAAAATTTAAGCTTTGAGATGAACAAAACGATGTGTGGATGTCAAATAGACGTCAAAATTTTAATATCAAATTGATTTGCATTTTTGATAAGTTTGTTTTTTAACATCAGTGTCAATGTCAATTTTATGTAGTTTTGACATCAAGGTGCCCGCATGTAATAATTGGCATCAAAAGCATGTCAAAAATCCATTACGAGATATTTTTTATGAGATACGAGTTATTATTTACGAGATTTTTATTATTTTGATGGTCAAAAGAGCATCAATGTGTGGATGTCAAATAGATGTCAAGGTTTTGACTTTAAATTGATTTGAATTTTGACATGTTTTTTTGTTGTTGTTTTGTTTGACAATGTCAATTTGATGTTGTTAAAACAACAAAGTGCTCGCTACTAATAACTGGCATCAAAAAACATGTCAAAAATTAATTACATGACTGTCCTGTAATCGATTTGTGATGTGTTTTGACACTAATATTAGATGTCAAGTTGATGTTGTTTTGAGATTACGGTGGTTTACATGCATTGCAGGGATGTTTATAATCTATAATTGAAGCTTTCAGATGAACAAAACCTTTTTTAGTATATTATAATACTTATTATGTTGTTATTTTAGTAGTAAAAATGCCATCAATGTGTGGATGTCAAATAGACGTCAAGGTTTTGACATCAAATCAATGCATTTTTTACAGGGTTTTTTTCAGTGCAATTGTCAACTTGGATGTCGTTTTGACATCAAGGTGCCCGCTAGTAATAATTGGCATCAAAAAAAAAACTAATCAAAAATCAATTACAGTCCTGATCTTTGATGCATTTTGAATGTGTTTTTAATGCCAATGTTAGATGATGATTTGATGTGCTTTCAAGATCAAATGTTGTTTACATGCATTATAGGGAACCAAAACCCAGTGTAAATTGTAAAATTGTAATTGAAGCTTTCAGATGAACAAAATTTACTTATACTATAATACTTTTTGAGCTATTTTGGTGGTCAAATGGGCATTGATGTGTGGATGCATACCTGCCAACACCTGTTTTTCCCAGGAGTGTCCCGTATTTCACACCCAGCCACCCTCCTGTTTTGTTATTTCTCACAGAAAACTCCAATAATTACACCCTCATCACCTCATTTTTTTGGTACAGTCTCTAACACCCACATCCGATTGTCAACTTTAGTATAGTATCTGATTGGTGCCACAGCCCAAAAACAGTCCATGGTACAGTTATTAAAACAAAGTTTTGACACTAAATCGATGTAATTGAAGTCAGTTTGATGACCTTTTGACATCAAGGTGCCCACTGGTAATAATTAGCATAGCAAAAATGTCAAAAATCTATGATGTAATCGATTTTAGATGTTTTTTAATGCCAATGTAAGATGTTAATTTGATGTAGTTTTGACATCAATGTGGTTTACATTCAATGTAGAGACACAAAATCCAGTGCAAATTTGTAATTGAAGCTTTCAGCTAAACCTTTTCTTATATTATTATACAGTTGTGTTGTTATTTTGATGGTCAAAAGGACATCAATGTTTGGAAGCCAAATAGATGTCAAGATAAAATTGATTTGCATTTTCAATGTTTTTTTTCCCTTCAGTGTCGATTTCATTTAGACATAAAGGTGCCCCCTAGTAATAACAGCCCACTTTGTTGATTACAGAACAAGAACAACATTTATTTTACCTGGTGCTGATTTCTGCTGCTGGATCTGTGTTGATTGTCGCTGCAGTCAGTATGTACTACCTCTGCAGGAAACAAAGAATTACAGGTGAGCAGTGCAAGCAATTCATCTCCACAAATATTTATTTTATTTTGAGACAGATCTGTAAAGACTAAAAATAATATGTGATTATTAATTCATGCAGTCAAGGCTCAGGAAGAGGACAGAACTCATTCAGCTTTGTGCAAACCATCAAGACGAGAAAAGGTAAGGCTGTAGCAGTCAGTTAGTGTGATTGAAGTTTGCTGATTGAAGTTGTGTGTGTAAAGTGCATCAGAAGGTCAGTGTGCAGACTCTGGCCTAACCGTCAGCTTTATCAAAAGGACATCCGTTTAGCTGCAGTTTGCACTTCGGTCTAAATCTGGCTCTCAGATTGATTAATGATAACGGCTAAATCATGATTTTTTTTATGTATATAATAATTTTGTATATAATTATATTGTACTTTTACCATTAACAGCAATAAAAAGGCACCGAAAAATCATTATACATTAAAGAGTTAGCTGGTTATCCACCAATTGTCATGTTTGCTGTGCACATTTACATTTGTAAAACTTTAATTGGTGACAAAAAAGAGGGGGAAATTTGTCCTGCACTACTTTCATCCCCGCTCTCACCTATAATAGTTCAAAACACTGTAGTAATTCTTTTGAATGACTATAGTGTTTCATATGGAGTCACTTTAGTCCTATAGGTGATGGAAAAGTTAGTAGTTGTTAACAGAGGTTGTGCTGAAGTCTGGTGTGAAGCAAACTGCAGCTGCGGTTGATGATTTCATAAAGATGCACAAAGTGACATGAAGCTTAAATGCCGTTATTTGCTTTGTAGACGAGCTGCTGCAAGGAGCTTTCTGTTGCTTTTGTGCAAAATGTTAACCATCCTCAGCTTAGACACTGACGTCAGCATCTGTTCTGCGACATTCTGAAGAGCCTAAAAGACAGAAAACAAATGTTATTCAGACTAATGTTGTCATTTATTTTCAGTATTTTATTTTTTATTGATTATGTTTGTGCTTTTGTTTCTTACAGAAATCAAAGACGGAGGCCGTCTATGAAAACGTCCGCAAAAAAAGAAATCAGAAACTGCAGGCTGCAGTCTAAAAAAATAACGCTGCACTGCTCTTTCACTGGCAACTAAAATGTTTTGTTTTTTAGTTTTCACATGCAAAATGAAATCGCATTTTATTGTAGATTCCTGATCCAATTTAGGGCATTTTTTAAATAAAATTTGTATTATTTATTTTGCTTTGCTGGATATTTTAGCAAATGTACAGTAAAAAAAATAACGCACAAAAACATCAGAGCATCACTTTTCATCAAAATATTAGGTTTCACATCGTTTTCATCATCAGACTATCAGACAAAACACACACACACACACACACACACACACACACACACACATATATATGTACAGTATATATGGAGTGTTTATGTACATACAGTGTTCAGCATAATTAAGTACACCCCATTTTGAAAATGAATAATTTTATCCATTTTATACATGCAAAAAAAAAATGCAACCTACAAAATTATTCCTATATTGTAACATTTGTATTTAATATTTTTCTAAGCATAAATTCGTCTGTACTAGTTTTGGCCCCGTAATTGTAAGTTATTTTGTTAGATGAGCTCCAGAGTTGGCTTTAATACTAATCCAATGTATATGCACAAATACAATATTGTGTAGCTTCATATCAAAAATATGAATTTAAAAGATAGATTTGTGAGGGGTGTACTTATATATGCTAAGCACTGTATGTACATAAACACTCCATATATACAAAAATGTCTATTAAAAGTCAGGATTTCAGCCATGATGATTGAATCAGATCTGCTTTAATAACATTTACAACATGAGCTCCGGTCATTTCCATTTGCCAGACAAAAACTAATTAAAGCATGTTCTGATGTTAAAGAAGACTAAGAGCTTTTAAAAGTGCAAGGCACATAAAATATTGTCTCCTATACAGAAATCATAGTTCAGGATATTCTGTGAACTGTCTTTGGTCAGTTATAGTAGGACAAAATAAAACTGATGCATAAAACCGACTCCTGTGTCCATCTTCACATGAAATGCACAGACTTGATAATAAAATATTCATCTCAAATAAACCCTCATACAAAAGACAGCAATTAAGCTTATTTGTACAAAATCCATCAACAAAGACAAGAATAACTGAATATTATAATACAATATTTGCATATTTGTTTATGATTATCTGTGAATCCCTCAGATACTTACGCAGCAGCAAGAAACGCTGATAAAAAACAAGAAATAACAAAACATTACAGAAACACACATCTTACACTCCAGTGCAGTTTCACTGTTATTCTTGACAAATGCATATAAAGTGTCACCTTGATCCTAAATAACCAGTCTAGAGAAACATTAATATTATTAGTAATAACGGCATATTATTATTATTATTATTCTCATGGATATTTCTCTCTAGTTTTGTCAAGATGCTAATAAAACTGCTGATATTTCTTGGCTGAATCTGGTTCTTTATAAGTATTCGTGTTCACAGCTGGGTCTAAATAACCTGACTAATCATATAGCAGGCCTTGTTCAGTAAATGCAGCTGTTATTAACATTTATAAATACAGAAGAGAGACACTGCTTATAGCTGGATCAAAACCACATGTGCACATTGTGTAGCATTTACTAATGCATTATTAAAACAAGAACTAACACACAACAATGTGTTTTCACTAGCTAACATTTACAAATATTAATAAATACTGCAATTAATCATTTTGTGTGTTCACACAAGCATTATCAGGAGCAGCAGGCAAGTGCAGAAACTCCATTGAAAATGCTGTGGTAAAAAAAATAGGTTGAAAGTCTCTTTACATTCCAATAGTAATGATTAAAGTAAGTGATCCAAATTTATTTATATGTATTTTTATAATCTGGGTAAAGTGTAGGATTTAAAGAAATGTTCGTCCAATTGCAATAGGCAACTCAAACTCTCTCTCAACATCTGCAGATTTACATACCCATATATACACCAGATTAATACATCAGTAGTAGTGCGTTCATGAGAAGCATTTACATTTACAAACATCAACCTGAGCTTCGTTCTGAAAGACAGAAGTCAACTGGCCTTGTACCCACGAAAAATAATTTATTATTATTTTTTTTTTTATAAAAAAAAAGCTGTATCAATACTACTCTAAAATCTGAATCAATATTGGGGTTGCTTGTGCCAAATTAGGTCTAAATGATGACGCCATGATTCCAGTGTTTCTATATAAACAGGTATGACTGTTGTAATTATGCTTGTTTATTAAGCTTAACATAGGGACAGCAATACTGACAAACTTATATGAGAGAGAGGGAATCAGCAAAGTAAACATGACTGATGCCATGTTAATACCAGGTAATGAGATGCATTTTGGTGGATCTGATCACAGGTAAACGAGACACATAAATATTTTAATGGTATGTTTGTCCAAAGCCCATTATTGATACTGCATTGCTCTTAAATGTTATCTATTTATATCTTAGATGACATAATTAACCTTAAATTTATTTTTATTTTAATGATCAGATTTTTCCAAATGTATAACATTATTTTTTTCAGAGATTACATTAAATTGAAACCAAAATGTCCTATGGGTGGTGCCAAATCTTTATCTTAGTCACTGAATTGTTCATTCAGATTCATTCAAAATTGCTCATTTATAAATTAGTTGAATCTTCAGGAATGACACGCTCAGAGATTTCTTGTTAACCTCCTTTGTTAAGTGCTTCTTTAATGGTAATGTGTTTAAATTGTTGATTTAAATAGTAACAACATAGGAGGTGTAAATAAAGTCTATATTGTTGTCGATAATGTGCAGGGAAAGCTACTTTAGTTTTACATTAGGCTATTTTAGGTTCCTGTATATGTAGTACGACAGCTGTAAAGTTATGTTTTGTGTCCAGGTAATGATATTGACAATATTGTAGAGTGATGTTGCTTGACTAGTTTGCAGCTCAAAATTGGCTGCAAAATTTTACCAGAAAATTTGAAATGTTATTTGTATAGATGTATACATTATGTGCATTGTAGCTACCACTGTGAAACTAAAACAGGTAAAGTAATGAATACTTCACACTTAAGTACTTATTTAAGGCCGTACTTCTATACTTTTACCTGAGTACAGAATTGTAGTCAATACTTCAACTTTTACCAGAGTCGTTTTAAACATGAGTGTCTGTACTTCTACTTAAGTAAAGGATGTGTGTACTTTTGATTGTATTCCTTTACAAATTAGCTCAGCTGCAGTCGTAGCACATAGCTGCTTTTCTACTATCAGGCTGATTAACCAAATAGAACCAATCATTCCATTCATGCTGATCCAATTTAATTACTATGGAAATAGATTTATTTTCTACTGTGGTGCTGATAACGGAACTCTGAAATTTAATACAAAGTGTCAGCTGTTGTTGTGTCAATGTAAGTGTAATGTAAAGAGCGATATGAACAATGATAGGATATGTTTTTAGAACTGCTTTCTTTGATATATACCTAAATAAATAAACAAATAAATAGAGCTCTTCCACCTAGCCTGATACAGAAAAACTGGCAGCCTGGTAACCGAGTGGCGACATCATAAACACACAGCCCTGTCTAGAATTGCACAGAAAAAAACATGCTAAATATAATTACATTTTTCAAAAATGTTTTAAGTTTGGAGTCATAAAGTATTATAATAGTATTATAAAGTAGGGTTGTCACGATACTGGAATTTGGTACCTATTGATACGTTTAAAATTTTTCAAAAATTGATACTATTGAAATTTTAAAAACGTCCATTTCCTGCTAACATTTAAGCTCTGTTGTGTTCACATGCTCAACAGAAATGGCTGTGATTGGCCATTAAGATCATCAGTACACCAAACTCACAGCTGTTTACTGAGTGTAATCACAGATACAGGGACACTGGAGCACTTTAAAAGCCACGATTCATCAGTGGATTGCTCTTATGTCAACTTATAGACAAACCAGATGATCGACGTGACTTTGAAACACTGCAGTGTCCCTGTATCTGTGGTTACACTCAGTAAACAGTGGTGAGTTCAGTGAACCGGTGACCTTCATGACCAATCACAGTAATTTCTACTGCCCTTAAATGTTAGCAGGAATCGGACATTTTTAAAATGTCCGTATTGATTGGTACTAAATTCCAGTATCATGACAACTCTACTATAAAAATTTCTCACTGGTGAATAACTCATGGTGTAGTGTTATAATGTTGCTTGTGGTTGTCTATTAAGTATACTTCCATGACTTAAAGTATGAAAGCGTGGCTTTGAACAGCAATTATGTAGTGAAGGACATGCATTTTCAATGCTATCAGGCTAAAGTTAGCATTTCCCAGATCTCCTACTGCACCTTTAAGATATATAAAAATATATTAACTAAAAATCAGTTAGAACTGGCTAACATTCAGGTCACCAGAAATGAGTTCCTGCTAGTTGCCCATCTTCTTGTTCAATGAAAGTTTTAAACAATAAACCAGTGTTACGTTGGCATCTCGATGGCAGCTTCAGTCTCAGTCTGATTAGTGGACGAGTCGCTGATAGTTTCACCAATAGAGTGTCATTCTGATCAGGAGACGAGCCTTCAACACCTTTTGCCTGTTGAGAAAGAAATAAAATTGAGGAAGACAGAAGACATGGAGCTTTCCTTTGAAATAAATAACCCATCTTCAATGTACAATGACTACATTTACATGCACATCTGTAATTAATTATTTACCTTAATCTAACTAACAGAATAATTTGATTAAGCCAGGGGTGTCCAACCTCGGTCCTGGAGGACCGGTGTCCTGCATATTTTAGTTCCAACCCCAATTAAACACACCTGAACCAGCCAATCAAGCTCTTAAGCTGCGGTCACACTGGGCTTTTCCTCCCATAGACTTCCATTCATACGCACGCCAATGTGTCAGACCAGAAACGCAGGGTCATGCGTTAAGTTTCGCAGTTCGCTGCGGTGCAAAGTTCAAGCTTGGTGAACTCTGACCTGCGAAATTGCATCACTTGACTGCGTGAGACCAATCGAGGATCAAAACATGACCTCTCTGGACAGAAATTTAAAACATGAAGCAATCGCTGGCTTTTTTAATGTCTAAACAAATTGTTTAATCTTGCCACTTTTCGCAGCGCGACAGAATTTCGCACACACAAAGCCTGGTGTGACCGCAGCTTTACTGGGTACACTAGAAACTTCCAGGGAGGTGTGTTGAAGAAAGTTGGAGCTAAACTATGCAGGACACCGGCCCTTCAGGAATGACTTTTGACAGCCCTGGTGTAAGGCATGAGTTAGAGGAGTTGTTTTCAGAATGTTCATTTCCATTTCCCGTTTGACATGTTAAAGCACATCGATCGATTAACATCATTACGTCACCACCATATCCAATGGTTCCTCTGGAGTTTCATGCAGATTCATTTTTAATTTTTCAACATTAAAAGCAATTTGGGACTTTCACTTTCATTCAGGAACATTTTATTCATGTCCCTGTGAAAAACTCTGAGCTACTGGATGAGAGTATGAAGTAAGGACTGAAAGGAGAGTGCTGTTTCATTGCAATGATACCGCACACAGAATTAAAAGAAAACCTCTGCATTTCACGGACAGCATAAAAGTGTGTTCAGTGAAGAGTATGTCGGGTGTGACAAGTCTCTAGTTCACTATGCATGTGCACTCAGAGATTTGAGTGTGTGTGGTCCTTTACTGACTGGGTAGGTGCAGAAAATAGTGTCAAACAGTGTGTATGGTTTATCCTGTTGCAAAATAACAGCAAGTTAGATTCATGTGTTTACATGTCTGTGCTGCATTTCAATAATGTGAATAAAATAAAAACTCTATATCTCTTATTTCCATTCTTGTTTAATACGATGAAGACTTTAGTTGATATAATGTGATCCAAAATCTCTGTTTACATGGTAGACTGTCTTAATCGTATTAGAATCAAAGTATTGGAATCCATGTAAACATCCTCACTCTTTCCTTTTACATTTATTAAAATCTTCTTAAAAAATTTGCACATCTAATATGATTGGGTGTTTTATTGTTCTATTATTATTATTATAATTAGTATTTGCTAGTATAAAATGTTTTCAAATGTTTTCACACCCGCAGACATCGTCACCAAAAAGAATCTGAGGTAAGACTTCTCATACATAGCAGTTGGCTAATGCATTATAGGCTTTACATTATAGAAAGAAATAGCAGATGAACCAGATGAACAGCTCTCGATAATGGTTAACATGCTTTCATTTTCGTATTTGACATGAAACACACATTTACTGGTCATCCCACCCTACTCACCATTATCTATTCATATAGCCGTATACATGCCTATTCAGGGTTCATACACATTTTTACTACTAAATTTCCAGGACTTTTTCAAAACTTTCAGGTAAATATTCATGACTTAATGTTTCATGTAATATCTGTGTACACACTAGTTTTTTTTTTTCATCTGTAAAATAGTTTTATTTTTTAAGTATCTTGCTGTGTTTGTGAAAATATTTAAGAAATGTTGGCTTTTACCGTTCATAAGACTTATAAAAATAGTACAAATTAGTAGTAACCCTGTAGTTAGAGATGGTTACTTGACACCACACTCAAAAACGTAGCTTGAATTATGACGAATGCGAGTGAAAGAGAGGCGAAGCTAAAACTGAGACTTAATTTACCCCACACAGTGAACAGATAAACTGCGCAATAGTATTTAAAATTTACCCAATATTACCACCTCAAACATTTTCAAGTAGATAGATTATTGTTAAACAAATTAATTTCCAAGACTTTTCCAATATATTTCGGATTGCTTTCTTTCTCCAAAACTTTTCCAGACCTGGAAAATGCCTTGTCAAAATTCCATGATTTTTCCAGGTTTTCCAGGACCGTATGAATCCTGCTATTTCATTTCCATAATACACTGTGATATAGCCTGGTTCGGATTATATTGCTTTCTCACTACATTCGATCCGCTTCAGAGTTTGTTTCAATCAAGCCGAGACCACCTCATTGAGGCGATCTTGGACAGGTTGTTTAGATCAGAGCGTGATTGCTACAATCACATATGCCAAATGAACCTCACTAAATGGGGAAATGTGCCAGGTTCCGAAACAAAAGTCTAGGTGTGAAAGCACACTTAAACTGAAAGTGGGGCGTTTCATGACACTTTAAATTAAGAAAGGCATTGCCATTTTACATATTGCATAACAGTTTTGATAATTTGTGCTCACAATAGCTCACCTGATCACTGCGCTCCTTCCTGGAGCCTGACTGAAGAATTACAACAAACTCAATTAAACATTCTGACACTCTAAAACAAATCTAATATACTATATCAAATGTATATACATCATATGTCCATATTTTTACTTAATCTGAATGCTTTACTCACTTTTACCATTTGCTTTGCTCTTGTAGCAGCAAATTACACCAGAAACTGCAGCAGCAAGAAGCAGAACAGCAGCAGCAATAACAACAATTTCATATAGTCTTGGTACAGCAGCTGAAAACGACCCAGGATCTGGATATATGAAGACAAATTATTCTTTTTAAAAGAGTGACAAGAGAAACTGGATGATATTCACACGTTTCTACTCATCAATTGGATGAACTAGGCTAAAACAGCAAGATAAACAGAAAACTGGAGCACAGAGAAAATACATGGTAAGCATTTTTACGATAATAACATCAGAACAGTAAACAGAAAATATTTCCTTGATAACACAGCATGCCACTTGAGGTTTAAGTGATGAATATTTTAGGCAAACAAATCCTAATGAAACAGGTGGTATATTAAATTGCTGACATGGGACACCCTTTTTCACAAACTGAAATGATTCTTTGAGGCCTTAACCAAAAATCTACAACTTTCTTTGGTTAAAGTCTTCAATGCAAGTGTAAATAAACACCCTTTTACCTTTTCAAAAACACCTCAGTCCACAGTGACCCATTTTGGTGCCTGTATCTTTAAATGATACTGAGCTGCAGCTCACCCCGCCCCTCTTTGAAGCTGATACGATCCATTCTTGATGTAGAAAACCCACAGCACCACACAAACAGTGCTTATCTGAGCCTCGTGGTACTGCAGTGCAGATGGACGACTGTCATGACAAAGCATTAGAAGATTTTTCCACATTATAATGACAAAATCTGAGGCTGAATTGAACCGTCATGGGTGCATATGATCACACGTTTAATCATTGACCACCGTTATCAATGTAAAATGCATTCAAACAAACATATGTGGTTACACTAGACTGACACACACAGCTCTGCACATTAGAAGGTTATGATCTGATCTAAACACTTGCTAACATCATATTTACAGTACAGCTACATACACGTACATCACAGCTACGTCATTTCTTTGCAGTTCTAGCTTAGCATACCAGCTAATATTAATAATAATTAATAATAAAATATTTTGTCAGACTCACCATCAACAAGAACTCTGAAGATCTTTTTTCTGCTGCCTCTGTTGCTGATGATCTCCAGTTTATATTCTCCTCTATCTCTGTTTCTGATGCTCATGATGGTCAGAGATCCAGTTTGATGATCCAGCTTTAGTCTGTCTCCGAATCTCTCAGCGCCTTCATCACACTGAACATCTGTGCAGATGTAACTGAGATCTCCTCTGATCTGAGCAACACAAATGTTATTGAAATACCATTTAATTTTGTGGTGTTGGTTTGTTGTAGTATCAGTGTTTAAAGTGACCGGATATCCATCCGTCACTGACACTTCCACTTTAACTTCATGAACCCAATGGACATCTGAAGAAAAGAACAGTTAAGAGCAATTCATTATTATTTAAATATAATACACAAGAAGGTGTGGGGAAAATGTGTGTGTGTCGTAAAGACAGTGAGCTGACAAATACACACACTCACAGGCCACTTTATTAGGTACACCTGTCCATATACTTGTTAACGCAAATTTGTAAACAGCCAATCACATGGCAGCAACTCAATGCATTTAGGCATGTAGACATGGTCAAGACGATCTGCTGCAGTTCAAACTGAGCATCAGAATGGGTAAGAAAGGGGATTTAAGTGACTTTGAACGTGGCATGGTTGTTGGTGCACATACAACCTTGAAGCAGATGGGCTACAGCAGCAAAAGACCACACTGGGTGCCACTCCTGTCAGCTAAGAACAGGAAACTGAGGCTACAATTCGCACAGGCTCACCAATTGCACAATAGAAGATTGGAAAGACGTTGCCTAGTCTGAGGAGTCTCGATTTCTGCAGCAACATTCGGATGGTAGGGTCAGAATTTGGCATCAAAAACATGAAAGCATGGATCCATCCTGCCTTGTATCCTTGCTTTAGGCTGGTGGTGGTGTAATGGTGTGCGGATATATTTTCTTGGCACACTTTGGGGCTATTAGTATTAATTGAGCATTGTATCAACCCCACAGACTACCCGAGTATTGTTGTTGACCATGTCCATCCCTTTATGACCACAGTGTACCCATCTTCTGATGGCTACTTCCAGTAGGATAACATGCCACGTCATAAAGGGTGAATCATCTCAAACTGGTTTCTTGAACATGACAAGGAGTACTCAAATGGCTTCCACAGATCTCAATCCAATAGAGCACCTTTGGGATGTGGTGGAACGGGAGATTCAGATCATGGATGTGCAGCCAACAAATCTGCAGCAACTGCATGATGCTATAATGTCAATATGGACCAAAATCTCTGAGGAATATTTCCAGTACCTTGTTGAATCTATCCCACGAAAGATTAAGGCAGTTCTGAAGGCAAAATGGAGTCTAACTAGGCATGGGACGATAACCTTTTTCAAGGTATACCGCCTTTGGAAAAAGTTTTAAAACCTCCAAAATGTTCTGCTATACCATTCCAACGGTATATGTAATAATTTTTTTAACGTTTTAAGTTTTTTAGGACAACAGTATCTCCAGCAGAAAATATATCCAAAGGTTCCATTTTAAATTGTAATGAAATCTGTGTTTTTGAAAATAATGAAGACAGCACAAGTCAATAGTTCATTTCAATTGTTTAACCTGACAGGATTACTTTTCCAAAATAAGTTTGTCAAAATAAAATAGTTTAAAAGACATTTAAAAAGAGCTTATATTTTAAAGCAGTAATCACCGTGATATTTTTATCCAAGGTTATCATACCGTCAGAATCTTATAACAACCCATGCCTAGATCCAACCCCTTACTAGTAAGGTGTACCTAATAAAGTGGCCGGTGAGTGTATATCAGAATTCATAATGTAACAAGCAGACAAACAGTTGAAATATACAAAATATCCAGCTGTCTGAATCTAAAATAAATTAACTTACATTTTTACTTATTTGGACGAATATTTATCCAGAGACAAACTGACTGATGTAAAACACATTCACTGTCAGAATGTATGATTATTTGAACAGTAGTTAAAATGTGTGATTTGACTTTTGGTCAGAAAAGTTATATTTACAGTACTAAAATTCTATTATTATTATTATTATTATTGTTGTTGTCGTCATTAAGTTACTTGAAAAATAAGATCTATGAACGTGAAATTGTGTATGTATTTAAATAGGTGATGATAAAAGCTGATCAGACTTGATGAGATGAGAATCTGTCCTGAACACCAGAACAAACTATTAAAACTAGAAAAACTATTTAAACTCACACTAAACTAGACTTGTAGTTAAAGCTACACATTAATAAAGATATTTAAATCTACTTCTTCCATTAAATAAAATGACTCACCATGAACAACAACTCTGAAGATCTTTTTGCTCAAGCGGAAGCTGCTAAAGATCAGTAGCTGATATTCTCCATCATCTGTGTTTCTGCTGTTCATGATGGTCAGAGATCCAGTCTGATGATCCAGATTCAGTCTGTTTCTGAATCTCTTAGTGCCATTATCACACTGAACGTCAGTGCAGATCACACTGAGATCTCCACTGATTACAGCGATACGACTGCCTTCATTAAACCACACAATTCTGTCTTGTTGGTCTGTTTTAACACCGGTGTGTAGAGTGACTGAATCTCCCTCAATCACTGACACTGACTCTTCATCATTATCATCTTCATCAACCCAATAGACATCTGAAAAAGAAAAGAACAGTTAAGAGAAATTCATTATTAAAAATATACACAATATATAAATAAAATACACAAAACCACATGGGGAAAATGTGTCAAAAAGATGGGATGAGAACCAGTTTCAAGGTTTACAGCGGTTTGGGAAAGTCAAGGTTTTAAAACCGCTGTTTTACCGTTTCTGTTAAATCGTTCCTACGGTATATGTAAGGTTTTTTAAATGTTTTTTATGTGTTGTAAATAAATCTTTGCTTTGGAAATCAATAATTTATTTTAATTATTTAGTCTGACATGTTTCCTAAAATAAAATATATTGTGTTCAATGGATAAAAGTTGTTTTTTTACTCGGGCATTTAAAAAGAACTTATTATAAAGCAGTAATCCCAATACAGTCATATCGTCAAACTGTGGTATATTTATCCAAGCTTATCATACCGTCTGAAACTTATACTAGCCCATGCCTAACTGTGAGTAGACAAATATATCAGAATTCATAATGTAACAGGCAAACACACAACAGAAATATACTAAATATTAATAGTCTAGCTGTCTGAATCTCTGCATACATTCATCTAGATTTTTACTCATTTGACCCAATCTTTATCCAGTGACTAGGGCTGCACAATATATCGCTTCAGCATCGATACCGGAATGTGTGCATCCGCAATAGTCACATTGCATAGATATGTAATGTTGAGTTAGGATTGTATTTGAGCAAAAGTTACAGTTCAGAACACGAGGTTTGTGGATCTTGAACATGACAATGAGTTCACTGTACTCAAATGGCCTCCACAGTCACCAGATCTCAATCCAATAAGGGTACCTTTGGGGTGTGGTGGAATGGAGATTTGTGCATCTGCAAACTCACATTGCATAGATATGTAATGTTGAGTTAGGATTGTATCTGAGCAAAAGTCACAGTTCAGAACAAAAGGTTTGTGGATTTTGAACATGACAATGAGTTCACTGTACTCAAATGGCCTCCACAGTCACCAGATCTCAATCCAATAGAGCACAAAATAGTTTTATCATTTGCATGATCTTTAAGGCCTGAGAAAAACTAAAGTATTCTGGCTCAAGACCTTTTGTCAATTGGAAGTTTAATAAATAATCCTTTTATTGCATTAGTTATAAAATAAAGACTTCGCAGTGTCGTTTTTACATTTATATTTACAAAATCACAAAAGGACGCACTGCTTATTTCACTTTCATTTTTGCTTTATTGTATTTATCGATGATTGTAATTAGTTTGTTACATTTTATGCATGATTCACTTCCCTACAGAATCATCCCAATCTAAATTAATACATTTGGTAACACTTTATTATTAATAATTAAATAATTGCTTATTAGCATGTATGTTAAGATATTGGCTGCTTATTAGCACTTATAACTTGGCCCATACGGAATCTGCACACGCAGAATTCTGCAGATTTCTAACCCATTATTGATTCAGTTTATTTACTTGTGTATATGCATGTAAAGTTATATTTATTCAGTTTTTAAATAAATTTTAGTATAAATATTGGCTAATATAACAATGTTCATGTCATTTATTCACAATATAATTTGTAAAGTAATATTTTCTGTCTTTTAGCAGATGTTTACCAAATAACGTGGATCTAATTGGATTTGCATTGTAAACATTAAACGAAATAGCAAAAAATGTCCACAGATTCTGTCTAGCCCTACTTATAACCTAAATCATCTGAATGAATATTATTCCAATATTTTATCATATTTATTATTTATTTATTGCCACAACAGCAACTTTTGGCTATTTCATGGCAAAATGGACATACATAAAAATATTACACGATAAAAACATATTCGTATCACAATAAAAAGTTACTTAAATATATAAAATATAAATAAATAAAAATCCCAAAAAATATAATTATATATTCATAGTTAAATATGATTTTTTAGTTAAATTTTTTATAAATAAATGTAAGATTCTTCCTGGTGGTACCTTTTTTAAAAATGTCCATCAAAGTACTCTCATAAAAATTGTCTAATGGCATTCAAACTTCAACATTCCAACAAAATATGCTTCATAGTAAGAGCAGCCTGGCAGTAATTACATTTTTTATTTAGTAAATACAAATGAGTTAACCTAGAATGTCCAATTCGAGATCTAGTATAGACAGTTTGATAATGCCTGGTCTCAAATTTACAATTTGCTAAGTGTCTTTCATTTATTTTCAGGTTAATATTATTATAATTATAATATATCATGTTCTACATCCCTAACCTAATACCTAAACTACCTTTATTGCTATTAATAAGGAGCAATTTAGAAGTTTATAGAAGTAAAAGTCATAGTTAATGGTTTGCTAGTAGCAAGATGTGAACATTAAAATAAAGCATGACAATAAATTCTTTCCAAATAGTGCTATTCAATCATTTGGTGAAACTTTAGATACAGTTTATCACTATATATATATATAAAATCTAAAACTCACACTGAACTAGACTTGTATTTAAAGCTACACACTCCACTTTAACACTTAATGTGTTTGTGAAGACCCTGTGTGTATGTGGATTAATATACAGCTGAAGATAAATATCTCTGGAAGATCCAATAAACACATCAACATTCGTTAAACATATCGACTCACCTTTAACAACAACTCTGAATATCTTTTCATTGATGCTTTTGCTGCTGCTGATCAGTAGCTGATATTCTCCAGCATCTCTGAGTCTGGTGTTCATGATGGTCAGAGATCCAGTCTGATGATCCAGCTTCAGTCTGTCTCTGAATCTCTCAGTGCCATTATTACACTGAACATCCGTACAGATATAACTGAGATCTCCTCTGATTACAGCGATACGAATGCCTTCATAAAACCACACAATTATATATTGTTGGTTTGTT
This sequence comes from Danio aesculapii, assembly GCF_903798145.1. Lineage (NCBI taxonomy): Eukaryota > Metazoa > Chordata > Actinopteri > Cypriniformes > Danionidae > Danio > Danio aesculapii. The sequence goes on from NC_079456.1 coordinate 8,139,549, forward strand.
TTAACACCGGTGTGTAGAGTGACTGAATCTCCTCTGCTCACAGACACATCGTCTTTATCAACACCAGAAACACCTGGAAGAAAAGCACAGCTCATTATTAGATCAACAATATCAAAACAACTTCTTATGTGGTAAGACAGACATTATTTCTAATGATAATGATAATAATAATAATAATAATAATAATAATGTTACTCTTAGTATGATTTTATAATGTCATATATTTAATTAATTTTACCCTTTAACTGCCCCACCAACAAAATGTAATGTAATGCAATGTATTTTTTATTTAATGCCATGTCAGCAACCAAGGCTATTTTCATGGCAGGAACATTTCAATCACAAATATAGAATTAAAAATCAGCAACCAAAAGAATACATAAATTAATTAAACTTATAAACTTTTTAATGTTAACACATGATAAAAATTCTAAAATCTTTTCTGGTGTCACTTTGTTAAAAATGTCCTTAAGAGAGTTAATTTCATTAAAAAAAAAAAAAAAAAAAGTCTTCTGGAATCATTAAAAGCAGGACAGTCCAGTAAAATGTCCTTTACAGTAAGGGGAATTGTGCAGTACAAACATAGAGAAGGGTTTTCACCTTGGAAAAAACATGGGAATGTATGCCCCACAAACAAAAAAAATTGGATTGCATTTCTTAACTCCTAATGTCGCTAGATAACACACTCAATGCATTTTTTAACACATCCCATAATTTCTAAAATATCAACCATTTGGTAGAGGTTTATATGTCGGTTTATGGTAAAAGTACCAGAATCAATACATATATTATGAAAAACCTGAAAATATGAAGTGAAAGACCAATTTATTTAAAAACAATCAAAATAAAACCTTTTTGAATACTAAATCATCTTTCAGATTCTCATTTTACATGTTCACTTGGGTTTTTTTTTATAATAAAACCAAATTCAAGTGTAGTAGTGCAACAGGATTATGTTTCTTTGATTTTTTTTGTAAACTATTATTTAATTCTTTAAACTACTGTAACAATCATAATTTAAAACAGTCAAACATAGTCAACCATTTGTTAGAGATGGCAGTTCAAGTACGAAATAATTAATTTTTAATCATTAAATTAAGATTAACTGTGTTATACAAAGTATTTTAATAACATCTGACTCAGCTTGAGCTTTGAACCATCAAATGAGCAGAGTTTTATGGACTTCATACTGAATGTTTATGTCAAAGTTTTAACTTATTTAAACTGGGCTGGGCTACAACTAACTTAAGTTGAATATCTGCATCGTTCAACTATCATTTATAGCGTCGATTACACAAAAGATACACGAAAAACAACAACAATCGCGCAAAAGATAAGTTTGACTTGAAGCTAAAATGTCGATGTTATCAGTGTTTGGAACAGGCTTAACGTTAAAGGTCTTACCATTCTCGTGTAAAGTTACAGACAGCAGCAAAAATAGAGAAAATAGGACGTTCATGTTCCCTTTCTGGTGAAAGATAAGCCTTGATTCAGCGAAATAAAGTCCATCTGTTGTTCGACGACGCCATGAAATTACTAGTTTACAGTGATTTTGTGGTACTAGGGATTTAACGGATTTGTAGTCTCCCTCCGCACAGTTGCGCGATGACGTTGCACGCAGGGCGATGTTTTTCCAATCTCCTTACAAAACAACATAGATATATACACTAGATGTCGCCTACCCTGTTGTTGTCTATTGGAAGGAATGCGTCAATAGAGCCGCCATATTAGTACAGGGTAGCGCTCCTTTGAAATGAATGTGGGACCAAGCTGTAGTGGAGGACGGTGGCCATCCAGAGCCAGAGATACACACATATACATATATATCTATGATCGGGAGTTTTCCCGGAGGTCAGTATGAATTTTTTTTAATTACAAAAATTATTTTTCATCACTTTTCTACATTGATCAGTGATCGCACAGGCATTCCTGACAAAAAGCTTGAATTTTTGTGGATGGAAATGTACTATCCACCCTCCCTGTTAATCTGTGTTCTGAAACACACCTCCTGCTTTCACTTCTCATACTGACGGAGGGAGCGATTCATTTGTGAATGAATCTCCATTATAAACGACTCCTTCACTGAGCTGAAAAAAATACAAGTTTCTGGCACCACAGCTTCTCGTTGTCATATTTCATTTGCATTGTTTGCTGATTTTATTCAACAAAACTAGCATAAGCCGAGTGTTTAGTACGAGTTGGTGCTACTTGCCTTATGGTCAGTGCAGTAAGAGACTGTATTATCATCAATGTTACCTGTTTAGCGCAAATTAAGGTTCATAACATACAAAAACATAAAAAACTAAATCTTACCTATGAAATGTTTTGCCTTTGTGCTTTGTTTTCTTTGTTTGCTCGTTACTACACCCGTAGACAGCGCTAAAGTCCAGCATCTTCACTTAGTAACACTGTGTTGACTAGAGCAGTTGAATGACATTTGTCCTGGGAGCACTGTACAAATGTGGTGGCGCTACTGACGCACGCTCAGGGTCCGTGTGCGATATCTAGTGTATATATCTTTGACAAAACAAGAGTCTTTTTGCCGCGTCCCAGCTCGCATCCCAAGTTGTCCGTCCTAAGCAGTATTGGAAAATATAATTAGTATGTCCCAAACCGTAGTATATTAAAAAAGGTTCGTGGATGGTATTATTATTTCCGTCAGAAATTAGGAGTGTAACATTAGAACTGTCTGTACTCTAAACGCTAATATGATGCTTGACATGAAGTTATGGGAGGTTGAGGAGACCTTCTAGATTTCTTTACTGGCTAAGTTTTGTATGAGCGTTACATATGTCATTGTATAATCCATGCTTGTCAGTTATATGCTTCAATAAAAAAATAAAATAAATTTAAAAAATCGTAAACAAAAAACAAAACAACCGTTAATATTGCCCAGAATATATAGACTAATGACCGGTTTGTAAACGTTCAAGACGGGTGCGCAGCAAGGTCGCAGAAAAAAACTAAGAGCGCTAGCATTTACAGTGAGGTAATACGATGTGGTACAGAGTTTGTTGTTGTCTTAAAAATAAGTTATATTAATTACATATTATATTATTTACATAATACTTTTTAGTGAATTATAAAAGCTTGTCACCTTGTAATAAGTATTCAGCAAAAATTAACGTTAAAGTGAGCGGCGTTTCTCTGACAGGTCCATTTGCGATAGCACCATCCCAATGGATATTGGATAAGATGGCCAAGCATCCAGCCCCAACTATACAACTATCTCATTGAAACGCCAAGTGATTTTACAATCAACCGTGTTGGATGTGAATTCGATTAGAACTACAAACATGGCAGACACGCGAGACCAACTGTCAGATTTCTCTGCATGAAGAATTTGATTAACCTGATGCTGCATCTCCAACATGGCAGGTAATTAAATATGAAAGAAACGTGCATATGTCGAGATGATTGATGCCCTACATAACGGTCCATTAATGTTAAATCCCAAAATCTGCATACTCTGTAACACACTCAAAAGTACTTTTTTTGTGAAGCAAAGTAGTACTTTTAGAACGTAGTATAAGTATGTGTATTATGATGTGCGCTCATTTCTTAATTTACAGTGTGTAATGCGTATGAAAGTAGCAACATTCATCTTATATTTAAAATGGCAATTGTGTTTCTTTTCTTTTTTTTTTTATTCACATTCTCCATGACGTGCAAATGTTATACTTTTCCTCTTTAGTGCACTCACAGCAGCAATAAATCATACTAGAAACTGCAGCAGCAAGAAGTAAAACAAAGCAGCAACAAAACCTACATATATTCCTGCGACAGCATTTGGAGACATACGTGGATCTGAAAATGAAACTATGAAGATAAGATATTATTATTATTAGAAGAGAGTGACTGAGAAATGGACTTTTCTAATATTTGCACTTTTCTACTGTGGTCATCATCGGTGGCATGAAATAGGCTGAAACAGCTCACTGGAGCACAGAAAAACAATCTTAATCAATTTTCATGGTAATAACATTTAAACTGTAAACGATTCAGAAATGAAGTGAATTGATGAATATTTAAGGCAAACTGATTCAAATGAAACAGGCAATCAGGAATATGTTTCATTCATTTTCTTTTCGGCTGAGTCCCTTTATTAATCTGGGGTCGCCACAGCAGAATGAACCGCCAAATTATCCAGCATATGTTTTACGCAGCGGATGCCCTTCCAGCTGCAACCCATCACTGGGAAAGCAAGGAATATGTATATAATGTATATTAAATCACACTTTAGAGATGGCATTAGACACACCTTTCCCACAAAATCAATCAATAATGAAAAATCTATAACTTTCTTTAAAATGTTTTAATGGTGGTGTAAATTAACACCCTTTTGAGTTTTTTCCACATTATAATGACAAAATCTGAGATTGCATCGAAGCGTCTTGAGTGCATACAAATATATTTATAATCTCAGAACATTAAAAAAATAAACACCATGATGTGGTGCATCGTCTGAATCAGCTCAAAACATTTGAAGATTGTAATCTATTTGAAAATACATGCATATTGCTGTTTTACCACAATATTAAATGTGGTAAATTAACATGTTTGTCAAGTTTAATTCCAGTAAACACATATTCTACAACACAACATACATCAATATAGTTCAAAAATACATTTCAGAGTAGTCCTTGATAGCACACATGTGCATCTGTCTCCCGACGGATATTAAGTAGATGTTTAGAATGTTTTCATATTCAAATCATCTACATATTCATCTCATGGTTTAGAATGAAACAAACATTTACTTAACATGCTAACTGGATTACTAAAGGCTCAGTTCCTGAGATTGAGCGAATTTGAACATTTCATAATAAATCCATCAAACAAAAACATTCAGTTACAGTTCTTTGGTTGCAGCAATTAGAGAGTTTTAAAGAGAAAAAATACACATTTTATATCCACAACTCTTAAACGAGTCAATAGCACAGTGGTGAGTTTTGATGAACTTTGATATATAAATGTTTAACGCTTTGATTTTATCACTTTGGAATTGAAACTTGGAACGGATACATTACATTATTGATTTATTATTTATCATACAATGAATAGAAATTCTAAATGCCAACTCTAATTGCATCTACTTTTTGTATCATGACTTTTACTATTTCTTTAGCAGCTTTCAAGAGTTCACACTTAGATAATGCTCAACTATAATAGCAGGTTTGGCATGCTTTCCCGGGACAGAACCCTGAGCTCGGAGATAGATGAGCCCAAGGCTCCCACCTAGTCGAAAAGCATTAGGAGGGATACGAGATTGGGTAGTTCTCGATAACTTCCCAAGAATAGACCACTTACTGCGGCAGTTTTTACGTAGTAGGTGCTTGTGACTTTTGTTGCATGTTTTTTGAGTGTGGGAGGAAACTGGAGTACCCAGGGAAAACCCAAGCAAACACAGGGAGAACCCCCACAGAGAGTGTTGGCTGGCTCAGCTAGTGTTCGAACCAATGACCCCCTTGCTGTGGGGCAACAGTGCTAGTCACTGAGCCACCGTGTCGCCCGAACTAGAATTGAGGAGGAGGGAGAAAGGATGGATGAGGGGGTTTCCAAAACGAAGGTGAGGAATGAAGTTTAAGCTGGATATTTATATTAAATTTGGAATGATCCGATTGGCTAGTTATTGATTAGTGATAGGGATCAGCTGTAGTCAATCCTATCATGTGCTCTCGAAATTAGTTTGTGAAGTTTCACTTCAAGAGTTCACACAGATAATGCTTGACTATTATAGCAGGTTTGGCATGCTTTCCCGGGAGAGAACCCTGAGCTCGGAGATAGCTGAACCCTAGGCTCTCGCCTGGTCGAAAAGCATTAGGAGGGATACGAGATCAAGATCAGGTAGTTCTCAATAACTTCCCGAAAAAGCTATCGTGTCAGAACAGCAGCCATGTTTTCAAAGAACGCCCCCCAAAAGGCTAGAGAGAAGTGCTATATCCGGCTGCTGGATATGGTGGTTAAGAAGAAAGAAAGAAATAGAAAGGTAGAGGAGATGCGGGCTCTGTAAGAGTCCTGGCGGGAAAGGGAGGCTCTATCTCCTTTAGAGATAGAGCCGGAATGGTAGCAGCACCCTGTATATAAATATATCTAAATAAAAGTTTATTAATATACATATATATGGTAGGGTAATCTAGGCCCTGGGAGGGGCAGTGACGTGACTCAAAGCTCGAAGTCACAGCTCGGGTAAGTTAAGCTATCGAGGCTAGTTCTAACGGGAGTTGGGAAGTAAAGACTTCCGCTAGAGGTGATGAGCTTGAGGACCGGCCCTTCTGGGGTTAGAGCTTGGGGGTGACAGCACTATGTGTATAAATATATATCCATATATGTAGATATATCTGGATATATATATATATATATATATATATATATATATATATATATATATATATATATATATATATATATATATATATATATATATATATATATATATACATATATATATATAAATATACACGCACTTGACTAATATATGCATATATACATTTGTTTATGCATACGTATAAGTACTTGTATGTATGTATGCACATATGCATAGGGCCGGGAAGTGGCAGTGATGCGACTCGTGCTCGTAGTCACAGCTCTGGAAGTTGAGCTATCAAAAGCTGGTTCCAGTCGTGAAGTCGTGAGTCGGGGAAATGGGGATTTAGGCGGTGAAGACTCCTACTAGAGGGTAAATAGGAGTTTATTAAGCTCTGGGACCGCCCCTGCGGTGGCGTGAAGTGACTCGTGCTCGTAGTCACAGCTCGGGAAGTTGAGCTATCAAGGGCTGGTTCCAGCAGGAGTTGGTGGAAAAGAGAATTGGGCGGTGAAGACTCCTACTAGAGGGTGAATTAAGGGTTAAAACTCTGGGAACGCCCTTGCAGTGACCAGAGCTTAGAAGTGACAGCACTTTGTATTAACGTATACATCCATATACATGGGCATATATAGATATATATTATTTATATAAGCATATATACGCGTGCTGTGCGCACTCTAAATATATGCGTATATAAACAGGCAAAACAAAATAAAATAAACAAAAGAAGCTAGGGTCGGGTGGGAATTTTGACATTTTTTTATTAAGCTAAGCGGGGCATCTCTGCAGTTGCAGAGGTGCAATGGCAGTCAATAACAGGTAAATACGCCTCCGCAGAAGCGTTTAAACTGCTGTGGCAGTGCTGGGGAATGTGTCAGTAGTGGTATGTTAAATAGAAGTGTGTGTGAGCTCAGGCAGAGCGTCGCTGCTGCAGCAGTGGTGCAGAGGGGAAATGAAGCTCAGCGGAGCTTCTCTGCTGTTGCAGAGATGCAGTGGAAGTCAATATTGGAAGTACGCTTCCAGAGGCGATTTAAATGCTGTGGCAGTCCTGGGGAGTGTGTCGGTAGTGAATGGCTAATAGAGATGTGTGTGAGCTCATGCAGAGCGTCACTGTTGCGGCAGTGGTGCAGAGGGAGAATAAGGCGCAGCGGAGCGTCTCTGCTGTTGCAGGGGTGCAGTGGTAGTCAGTATTGGAGCATTATGAGTGCTCCCGCAGGAATGTTAAATACTGTCAGTTGTAATATGTAGAGATGGCGTCTTGAGAGTTTAGTCTGAGTTTGTTGACTGCGTTGTGTGAGGCAGTTTGAAGTAGATGGTGGAAGAGCTTGTGGGCTGACGTTTTGCGGGAACTCGGGCACGCTATATGCGAGGCTGCGGCTAGATTCTCTGGGAGAGCGAGGCTCTGGCTGGACCTGTTGTTGTTGTTTGTTTGTTTTTCCGTATCGATAGGTTAAATTGTGCGATGCTGGAGCATTTTGTAGCGGGAAGCATTTTCCAAAACGAAGATGAGGAATGAAGTTTAGGCTGGATATTTATATTAAATTCGGAATGATTTGATTGGCTAGTTAGTGATTAGTGATAAGGATCAGCTGTAGTCAATCCTATCACGTGCTCCTCTCGAAATTAATTTGTGAAACTTCACAAAGTGAAAGTAAATATTTACTTCTATTAGTGCCGACATGTCAAACCTCACTGGTTGGTAGTGGTTCATTTGTAAACAAGTAATTTCCAGAACAAAACAAATAACAAAAACAAAGCAAATAAATACAGCTGTGATTGATGCAAACCCCAGACCTTCAGTTTTCCTAGAACATGAGGTCACTAAATGATGATAGAGCACCTAATCCTGGCTTCACACCAAATGCAGAATTAAAGAGCCCATATTATAGATGAAATAGGGTCATATTTAGGTTGTAAGGGTCTCCAACAACAGTCTAATATGCATGCAAGGTCAAACAACACTTTGATGGTCTTATAATATGCATTTATTTTTACCTAGTTATCCCAGCGACTCCCATATGAATCGTTCAGCGATTCATTTGTACCCAAACCCGTCCTCAGCGCGAAGCTAATCTGCGCTGATTGGACCAATGACAGGCTGCTGCGATTGGTCGACGACACTGACAGGCTTCAGGGCGAGACAGAGTGAAATGCCCAGCAGATTATCAACAATATAAAAGTAGTCACAGTGTACACACGCTTCATAGTGGATTTTGGCTGCCAGTGGGTGAATGTAAATACAGACGATGGACTAGAAAATACTGACGACTAACTATTTTATCAAGCAAAAAGTCCAAGAACTGGCGAGGATATGTCCTAGCAGTCTACTTGCTCTTTTTACACACACGCACACACAGGGCCGGCGCGTCCAGAATAGAGACGGCGCGGCGGCGACACCTCCCTCCCCCTCCGCGTCCTCAGTTACATCCGCGATTACAACCCTAAGATTTCAACTGCGACACCCCCTAAAGTCCTCACTTTACAAACGGGTCCCTTTGATCACCCTTTGCCTAGAGCTTTACCCTATTCAGAGACACGCACACACACACATCAACCTCCTAAGAGGAGACACTCACACAAACGACCGTCCTCAGAGGAGCCACACACACACACACATTACACACACACACATAGCTGACTATCCATAAACAAAGCGGCACGCGTCGCGTTTTCAACGTGGCTTTACACGCGATATGAGAATATAAAGAGTTAACCTGATACAGCACACGCGGTTACAAGTAACAAAACACAACTAAATGCATAATTTGCAAGCTAGAGTAAACGAGGCAACAATTTTAATCGCACGTACTTACACTGGTGAAATGGGGGAAGAAACTGATTCATGATCCACTGATCCTTGTTCTGACAGTCTTTACCGATCCTTCCTTTAACAAACTGATGAAGTCTTCTTTGTAAGCAGGTAGTTTCCAGAGGCTCTCGATCTGCTCAAGGCTAGGCTATATGCTAAGGTTTCATCTTTGGGTGAACTGTCAATAATCTCCATCTGCACAGCATGACTTCATTCTACCGGTGTCTGTGTGTGTCTCTGTGTGTGTGTGTGTGTGTGTGTGTGACTTTTTTCTGTTAGTGGGCGGAGCCGCAGGTTTCAAATCTCCCGGGCTTGCGCGTGCAACTACTTGTGTTTCGTGGCTGCGTCATCGTGAAACACCTAATAACTCGTTATCAAGACGACTCGTTTGAAGCACTATGAGTCGACTCTTTTATAGATCAATCAATAGTTTTAAACACTGTACACTTACAGATTTAAGCCTTAGCTGGATATTTTACTTCACTTAGAGCTGTGTGACACACTACATGGAAGGGCATTTTCAAAAAGCCATAATATGGGCTCTTTAAACAGACTGTTATGTAAGTTACATACAAAGTCAAGGCAAACGCAAATTGAGGTGAATTACAGAGTGCAGCAAAAGAGAAAAAAAACATCTTGTAAGTGAACAAGAGCAAGTGACGCAGAACTCATCATTTGGTGTGGAACCAGCATTAAATCATCATGACGATTCTGCATGGTCTCAACAGCTAAACGTAAACCTCTAAATGTCGGCAGGACCACAAACAGCCGTGCTCACTGTTTTACACTCACACTCATTCTCACACACATATGCAGGTAGTCAACAGACACAAGTTAATGCTGGGTCAAGTAAAATAATAATGGAATGCAAAAATCTTTTTGACATTAATTGACATGAAAAAGTGTTTCAAAGTGCATCTTTAAGAAAACAATTCCAAAATTTGTGTTTCTCTAAGCTTCAGCTGGTGCTCTTCTCATGTTCCCTTTATGTTCTCATGTTTAACTTGAAAGTTTAAAAGTAACAACCTTACACTGATTATAGGACTTCCCATGTTTAGTGTTCATCAATTTGTCTCAGTCTGATTATGTGATGTCTCACTGCTAGCGTTCATTGGTTGGTCATTGGACATCCTATTATTAGCGTTCACCTCTGTATGGATCGATGATGAGTCGTCATCCTGATTGACCTGCAAGAACAGAACACGCAAGAAACATCTTGTCAAAGACATGAACATGACTAAGGTTTTAAAATTGTATTATGACATTAAATTTGCTGTCACGTTTTCAGAACAATGATATACTGCATCTAACATGCTTGACGTGTGAAGAAGATATTATTGGTATTTATAATTACTCAAAATTAAGTTAAGCTTCGTGATTTCATACTACTTTTCAATTTAGTTTGTTTTGAGAGTTATGTTCTGCTTGGGTGTAAAAAATCAAAACTTCCTGATCCTATTCCAGCGCTCTATCAGCTTGAAAGGGTGAATTTGACTAAATAGGACATTCTGATCTGATTCAGGCCAACACGTTGTAACATTAACCTGACCAGAGGCGACGTGTGGAACAAACCAGATGGGACAGATGCTCACTGACTGCCCAACAACTGTTGACTTGATGTGTTTCAGTCTTAAGGATAGGCTGTGAGTTGGTCCTAGTGGTTTAGTTGTCCTCTTGACTACTCGTTTCACTGATTGAGGAGCTAGTTTAGTTTTAAATTGCTTTCTTAAATACTCGTGGGAAAAAAATGATTGGAGTCTCAAATTTAGTACTGCTGCCATTTATTTTACAGACTTTCACCTAAATCTGCAAGTTAGGAGATACTTTTAGACGTATGGTATGTTCACACCAGAAGCAGGTGAATCGTTAAGCTTGAGTGATTTTCATTGTAAGTCAATGCAAAGACACGATTAGACATCCTGTGGCACTATTTACACGAATGACGCGAAAGTGGGGATGTTCATAATAATCGATTAACCGAAAGGGTGCGTACTTAACCGATTAATGGTATTAGTTAAACAATTAAATAATATTATTTAATTTTTTTCTTTAAGCTTGGCTGTATAAATGTGCAATACATATTTGTTAACTCGCGGGACGGTAACACGAGTTATGGGTGTGTTTGAGCATAACATGTGTTAAACCAATTTCTTTAACTCTCTTTAAGAGTCAGTAGCATCGTGTTGGGTGCATTTGCTATTTACATGGTGGACATTGTAAGTGTTAAAACGGAGTGCTTCACTAGCGAGAAAACAATTAAATGGAGCATCTGCAGCTCTAGGATAAAAAAACGAACCTCCTCCATTCGGCCTCTTTACTTTCTCTTTACTCATTCAATTTCATGGAAAAGCAAACAGTGATGTACGCACTCCTCTGAATAAATCCATTAGTCTACATATTTCATCTTGGTTTTTTTTAAGCATAAAGATTCATTTCTAAACTATTTCTAAATTCAGTTGTAATTTCCAGCAAATTAATAAATGAGCAATAATAACCAAGTGTGATCAATAAACTGAGTTATATCCCACATTCTGTTCTTATGCCCCATATGGTGATGCATACCTCTCCAAAACCCAACAGGTGTACAAATCTAAACGTTTTTATTTAACCAAATATAAATATGCATATAATAAATAATACTGCTAATAATAATAACATTATACAAATGCAAATTGTCATGAATAAACTGAGCTTCCCGAGATCAGGCATGGAGGTAGGGGTTTTTATATTTATGTATAAAATAATAATTTGAATAACATTTTAATCCTTTATTTTTTCATGTAAAGATATTTGTTTATTGCTGTACATCCTGTGTATATTAAGCAATGTGTAACGGTTGCGCAATAAATCATGCCAAACATGTCTAGCGCCTTATTGCGCCGGGTGTATGATAGGGCCCTGAGTATACAACCAACAAACCAACCTTTTTTGTATTTGGAAAATTACAGTTATTAATAGTTCTATGAAATATAACATTTTAAATAGCCTACATAGTGTAAGGCTCTAGAATATCAGACCCTGAGAACTGTTATGGAATTTCATGAGATGCAATAAAACAAAAAAACTGTCTGATCTGAGAAGAAGATCAGGAAACTGGCTGTTCAACTGTTCTATTCAAATCAACCCGAGACAGTTGACAATAAGCTGGAAACACAGAGCTACATCTCACCAGGGGGATTGCGAGAAAGCTCACCCTTCTCCTTTCAACTCAAGCCCCCCTTCTCGACCTAAGTTCAGAGTACATTTTCACATAAAATGTCCAATATTTTAATATGGTGTATCTCGTAGCACTAGATTCATGTTTGGTATCATTTTAAATGTCTCTGTGTGATTGGTAAAGTGGTATTAATTACACTGCAATATTTCACTGGTATATAATGATTTGGTTTTTGGCTTTGATAAGATCTTTGCCAGATGCTCCCCCTCCTTACAGACGATTAACTCCTCAAATTCACCAGCCAAGGGTCTCTGTGACACTTTTATTGTATTGAATTTATGGCTGTTTGTTCTGAGTTGAATATTTAAATATGTTGAAATGTGGACAAATATCATCGGGGTCTTGTAGGTAAGACACCCCCGTTGCAGCATCTCTGAGACTTATGCTGCAACATACTTCTCAGGTCAGGTATACATTTCTAACTCTTCTTTGAGTTATGGATGTTGTATTTTACAGTCTCATCTCTGAATTGGCTTTCTGATTGTTTTATTTTGTAATTGGCATAATACAATTTTACCTGACAAATAAAATGTTAAGTTTTGATTCATTCTGAATTCTCCTGAAATCTTTTTATATCCAGTAGATTAAGTGGAGTCTTGCGCTACCTTAAATTAACATTTGACTGTACGAAGCAGTGTGGACCGACAGCATGGAGCTCTTTAATCATTCATTCATTTATTTTCTTTTCAGCTTAGTCCCTTTATTAATCTGGAGCGCCACAGCACAATGAACCGCTAACTTATCCAGCACGTTTTTACGCAGCAGATGCCCTTTTAGCCACAACCCATCTTTGGGAAACCTCCACACACACTCATTCACACTCGTACACTTCGGACAATTTAGCCTACATAATTCACCTGTACCGCAGGTCTTTGGAAACCGGGGGGAAACCCACGCGAACGCAGGGAGAACATGCAAACTCCACGCAGAAATGCCAACTGACCCAGCCGAGGCTCAAACCAGCGACCTTCTTGCTGTGAGGTGACAGCGCTACCTACTGCGCCACTGCATCGCCACTTTGATCATCTAATTGCTGAAATTAGCAACTTGTCTAGATATGGCTAAATCTACTACTTTTTAGGATAAGTAAGCAGTTGGCAACCAGACTATTTAAGTATTAGCTAACCCTACATCCTACTTCAGAGTGTCGACATACGGTCCGTGAAAAGACACGCAAACTCGGGGTTTGAAACCCTGAGGGGTGTTTAGGTTTCTAATGAACGTATAACGGAAGAGTAAGGCATCAGATATAAATCAAAACTCTAAATTAAGTCATAAATGATGAATGTGATCCGTGTCTACAATTAGAAATACAGTCAAAATTTTATGATCACCTAAAATCGAAGTCAGATTAAATTCAGAGCTAAAAAACGAATAGAAATAAATTCTAATAAATAACAGAATTCTTTTCAGAAGCACCAGTAAAAGCTTACATGCATTTAACCTTCGACCATGCTGTTAGTTTCATCATTGGGCTCATAGATGGACTTCTACAATATCCTAATCAAAAAATCTTGATTTAATGAAAAAATTCTTGATTTTTGCATAATGATAACTCTGCAGCAAACTGAGGCTTTCCTTTTACAGCTTATAAAACATGTATGTGAATGAATGCAATATCATATGTAAACAAAATTGTTATATGCTATAGTAGCCTATACTTTACAAAAAGTCAACATATCAGCTTTGTTTTCTAAGGTAATACCAGACGCTCAAGACATAATCTTATAAAATGACTTTTATTAAAAATGTTGACGGAGGTTTATGATATATTAATAACAGCAGAGCATGAAATAAATGCATATTATTTCCATGGTGCGATGGATTTGAGGTAACCTGCTATTTTTGTTAGACAGAAGAAAAAAACATGATTGGAAAAAACAGCCTATGCTGGTTCTTAAAAAGGATTCAGTCAGTGTTTTTGTCTTGTAATCTAAATTTAAATTAGTTAACGAGCGGCGTTTGTCAGTCGGCAAAATTAATGATTGAAGCGAATGACAGAGCAAATTGATCATTTCAGGTGTTTATGAACTTAACATGTGATTCGCGCAAATCGCTCAAGTTGAAAAAATCTGAACTTTGGCAAATATTCACGCAGCATTAACCAGTAAAAAGCTTGCGCTAGTAAGGGGCACGATCATGTCGTCACACATGTTGTTGGTGTCCTTAAGGGAAATCCTCCTGCCAACATGGCACAACACCTCATTAAACTGAGACCTGCTCAGTTGGAATCTCAGTTTGTCATAAAGGTGTAGCTTCTGGGGGAGTTTATGAACTCACAGAGCTGTGTGCACCTCTGAAGGATCTGATGGATCTAAACATGATGCAGAACGAATCTACACCATTTTCAGCCTTCCTAAAGCACATAAACCACAGCTAATTTAAAAAAAATCAGCCACATCAGCCATTTAGCAACGTTACTGGAGTCGCCCATGATGCAAATTTGCATCTATTTTGAAGTGAATTTCATGCCTGAATGAAGTGAATTTGATGTGGGAATGAAGCGTCTAATTACGCGCTAATAACTGTGTAAATGCCACATCAAGATGTTTTTTGAATACGGCTTCAGTTTCTTTTTTAATAAAGTGAAAATACCAAAAAAAAAAAAAAAAAAAAATATATATATATATATATATATATATATATATATATATATATATATATATATATATATATATATATATATATATATATATTTGAAAAGTTTTTTCAGAAGTGCTAGAAAAGACGTACATCCAGAACACCTTCATCCACATCATTGGATTTTGTGTTTGGGCCAGTGGGTGAACTTCTCTTCTGATCACGGAGCTCAATCATCTGTCTGATGACTGTTTAAACAAAAACCACATTAAGCACATTACTTATAAGAATTTATTTACAAAATGCATCTTAAATGTCATCTCACCATTCCTTCTTGCTTGAGGTTTGAAATAGTAAATCACAGAAGCAGCTGCAGCAAGAAACATAATAACAGCACATATTCCTGCCACAACAGCTGGAGGAAGACCTGATTCTGGAAATATAAAACACACATGGTCATTATTCCTTTTGTTCAATATTTACATCTTTTAACTCTGGTCATCACTTTGATATTGCTTTCATCAATGAATAACTCTATATGGTGTGGTCATATATCAGAATGCCAGGTTCACAAATACTGCAGTGCCATTCAGGTGAGCCTAATACTAATTATGCGTCTAATATAACAATATTGATAACTACATTCAAACATAAAGTGACGAGTATCCTGCACGGAGATCAGCGTCACCCTGCACTCTCAGAAATAAAGGTACGCAAGCCGTCACTGGGGTGGTACCTTTTCAAAAGGTACAAGTACCTACAAGGTCCATATTAATACCTCAAGGGTACATATTAGTACCTCAAAAGTACAAAAATTTTCCTCTTAAAATGTTTAGGTACTAATATTTACTTTTGAGGTACCAATATGAACCCTTTAAGTACAAATGTGTACCTTTTGAAAAGGTACCACCCCAGTGACAGCTTGCATACCTTTATTTCTGAGAGTTTGGCAACACATCAGGAGAACCTAGAGATCATCATTAAGGGCTAATCGGTCACGACTGATGCCAATAATAACCACACCACATAAAAGAGAGACTCAGAGACCCTGTAGGTGAGCCAAATCTCTATTACACTTATGCTCCAGTTTCTCACATGATACACTGTGACCACATGGACCTCAGAGAACGCACTGGTAAACGTGGTTCACACGGAGGTCACACCACGCACCTGAGAGCGTAACACTGCACTTTCCTCTTCACATACAATTCTGCCTTGTCGTGTGCTTCTTTGCCAACTCACAGTGGTGGAGAACGTGCGCAAAAATCCTGATAAATAGCACCGACAAGTGCAGAATCACTGTTCAAGCTGTTTGTATACACCACCATCTTGATTTCTCACTTCAGGTATCTGTTCATAGGCATGTTCTTCCTCAGGGAAAGATCAAAAACATCCTGAAACAACTTATGGAGGTCAGCATATGCCAGGGCAGTTGTATGAACACCTTGCTGACCGCCTGCAGATGGCCGAACAAGAAATCACTGCACTCCGTCTAACCGCTGCTCAAAACACACTGCTACCTGACCCTACCTGAACATCGGCCAGCCCTTCTGATGTCTGACAGTTGGAGAGACGGTGAGTCTCCTCCTCGTGATTCTATTCTTTAATGTGTTTCAGCAGGTCACAGGAGGGGGCTCTTTTGGTAAGGAGAGAAGGGAAAGAAGACAACCACCTGAAACACTGGTGGAGATGAGTCAGCCAGATAGAGGGTGAAGACGTTCATCCTACTTCTCATCCCTCCCACACTTTATAGTTCAGAATGGCCTGCTTTACTGTGTCGCCCAGCAGAGGGGGAGGAAAAACAGCTGCTTGTAGTCCTGAAGGCAGAGTCGATCCGGGAGGCTCATTCCCATCCCCAGGTCCCGTAGGAGCTCAAAATACCATAGAGCGGATCAGAGACTGTTTTCACTGACCTGGCCTGCAGGCTGAGGTAAAGAGTTTCTGTCAGGCGTGCCCGACATTTCAGCTAACATCATCCAGGAAACCTCCCCCAGTCCACTTATTCTGCTTAAGCTCCTGTTTGGATGCCAACCGAGAGGTTTCCTTTGTGTGGTCAAAGAGGCCTGATAGTAGTAGCCGGCAGCCCATTAACTGGTGATCGAGCATGTGCGGGAGATGAGGGAGAGGATCACCCAGGTCATGCTATTAGTGCAGGAGCACCAACAACTCTCATCAACAACACTACAACCAAGCAGCCCAACCACAAGTGTTCCAGTTGGGAAACAAAGTGATGGTCCTAGTCCACAACGCAGCTTGCAATTTCCTAGCAACTTGGCAAGGCTCTTACATCATTGAGGAAAGAGTTTGACCTGTAATCTATTGTGTCAAGCAACCAGGAAGAAGAGACACAGTCCAGATTTACCTTGTTAACCTCCTAAAAAGGGATTAGGATAACAGGACCAGTTGGCCACCCTTGCATTCAGTGTTGAGATACCAGTTGAGACACCAGACACGACTGGGATGAACATCTGGAGAGACTTAGGAGGGTGCAGTCTGATCTCCGCAGAGTTGGACTGACCACCAACCCCTGAAAACGTCACCTAGCCATGTCAGAAGCCAAGTACCTGGGCTTCTGGGTTGGAACAGGCTTGCTCCAGCCACAGGAACAAAAGATGACAGCCATGCAGATGACAAAGACCCAGGCACAAGCTGTCTTGGGGTTGGCAGGTTATTGTCGTTGTTTCATCCCCAGCTTTTGCTCTATAACTGCCCCTCTGACAGACCTGACCAAGAAGGGCTCACCTGTGAAAGTACGCTGGACAGATGAGACAAAAGAGGCAGTTAAGGGGGTCAAGGAGGCGCTCACATCAGAACCAGTTCCTGCTACAGACTGATGCCTCTGACAGGGGACTGGGGTCCATGATCTCCCAGGTACATGGAGACGAGCAGAATTCAGTCATTTACAACAGCCTTAAACTGACCCAGGCTGAGAGAAACTAAGCTGCAGTAGAGGAGTCCATTGGTGCCCAAACTTTTTCATATGAAGGGCCAAAAACCAAATATCATTGAGAGCCGTGGGCTGAAGGTAAATATACCAAACTATTTTACATTAAAGTCACCATGGGTAATTTCCTAATTTATTTAATAAAATAAGTAGAAAACATTACTTTGAATCATATTAACTAATGCAGTATAACTTTTTAAAATTATAATTGCAGTAAAAACATCATATTTATAACACAGTGGAGTTCAATGCTGAATACACTAGTCAAGCAGAATCTTGCCTTGATTTGCTCACCAAAGTCCTTTATCCTTTATCCTTAAAATCTGATTAGTTGACACCATTTTAATTGAGACGTTTAATTTCTGTTAGCTTTTTTTGTATCTTAACAATAAAACAAACAAATAAAATGTCACATTAAATTTAAAATGGCAATCTCTAAACCATCCCCATCATTCTCAGATGGGATAGAGGGCCAAGTTAAAGGTTACCATGGGCCAACTTTGGCCCACGGTGTCATGACACTGGCAAGATCTTTCTCTTTTCTCTCTCTCTCTCTCTTCCTGCTTGTCATTCTTGCAGCGTGCACTCAGCTGATCGCTATTACTGATCAGCGTGCACATGGCTTGCTGCACCTGTTACCGGTCTCCCTTTTCCACTTTCTAGTCGCTAGTGTGTCATGTCGCTATTTCAGGCTATCTTGCTACGTTATCTTGTCTTGATTCCTGTCATTGTCATGTTCTGATTCTGTTTTTCTCTCTGCCCAGTTGCTCGGTTACCTGTGATTTTTCTTTTTTATTTGGATTCATCCCGGCCAGCCACCTACCTTCGACTTCGCCTGTCTGATGCTGAGCTTGACTGTCCTTAGTTGTCCCATCTGTCTCCCGATCGATGCCCGCCTGCCTGACCTCTCTCACGCCTGCCAATTTGGACACTGGTTGCCTTGTTGCCTTTCGCTCTCGCTGAGCAATCACATCATTATCATTTGAGACATGAGCCTCGGCTCGTCGTTGTTTTGAACAGTTAATAAAATCCTTTGTTTTGACAGCAATTGCGCTTGGATCCTTCTCTCTGGGTGTGACACACAGGCCCTAGTTTGGGGATCTCTGCTCTACACCGACCATGTCCTGCTACAACTGATGGCTCGTGCCAAAGACACCAATGCCCACGACGTTAGGTGGTTGCTTGTTTTCCAGGACTTCAGTTTTGATGTGCGCCGCCGGCACAGCCAACAAGGCTGCTTACATTCAGTTCTGCCTTACAGTCAAAGTATATTAAATGATCAACATGCAATTTTAAAGTATATACTTTTTCGTTATTTACAACATCAGATTAGTTTTTTTAAATAGTTCATTATGTTTACTTTCATTCACTGTCTAACAGCATTTGATATTCCTTTCCTGTATAATTTAGACAACGTTAACGAGATTTTAGTGAGTGTATTTTAACTGAGCTTCTGATATGCCATAAAGGGCTATTTTATTATTTTGGTATTTATAAAAATAATAGTAATTTTTAGAGTGTACGAATATATATAAAACTATGCAAATGAATATGGAGAGTTGCAGCTTTTGTTTTAGCTTTACGGTTTGTGACTGACAAGAGTAAAAGTCTGAAAAATCAGTAGTATGCTTTAAATGCATGTTGTGACATTTTCAAGTCAATCCAGGTTGATTTTGACGAGTTTGTCAACCCTGTGGGAAAAAAAACCCTAAGTGCAAGATATTTATTGTAAGCCAAGGGGAACAAAAGACAGTAAAAAACACATATTAACAGATTAAGTTTTTCCCTTATCAGTAATGTGACAAATGTAAGATTAATTAAGTCAGAATTTTGAAATATAAATAAAATTAGTTTTTCTATAAATCCTTTTATTCTTTTCTAGCCATAAAAGGCAATTTCTTCTAGTTTTTATTTTTATTTTTGCAATTATGATGCACAAGCAATCTTGAATGTTTATAATCCTACTGTGTAGTATGGCAATATGGCTGTGTGTAGTGAGTGACCTGAACAGCCAAAGTGTGGTATTAGAAGACAAGAGGCTGTTCTGACAGCACTGGCTGAATAACTAATAAAGTTAAGTGTTGTTCAACCTCAGAAATAATTTTAGATTCATAATTTTAGGGAAACTGCAGATATGTACAGACTTTTTGCTGCACTGCTAATGATTGCTGTTAACATGAATGTGGGAAAAAATGTACACAGCAGGAGGAGTATGAGTGAACTCAAAATACATCAGCACAGAAAATTGATTGACTGATTTTTGAAAAATAACATGAAAATTTAAAATATAATTTTTTGTAAAGAAAAAGGCATCAAATAATAACACAACACTCACCAGTGACAATAAGAGTGAAGCTCCTGCTGATGTTGAATCTGCTGTAGATGATCTCTAGTTTATAGAGTCCAGCGTGTTCAGTTCTGCTGTTCATGATGCTCAGAGATCCAGTCTGATTATTCACCTTCAGTCCGTTTATGAATCGCTCGTTACACCGATCATCTGCACAGGTCTTACTAGGACCGTCAGTGACTTCAGATATGCTGATTTTGTTATAATACCACCTCATCAGTTCAGCTTCATTTGATTTGTTTTTTCCACCAGGATGTAAAGTGACAGATTCTCCCTCCTTCACTGTTTTTCTCTTCACTTCATCATGTTCCTCTGAAACACAAATCAACAGCACTGAGAAACACATCTCCAAATGTCACTGTTAAACTATCACTAAACACATTAATAATGAGATTCAATAATCAAGAGTTGCTGTTAAACACAACTCACCATCAACAGTGACACTGAATATCATTTCAGTTCTGATGTCACTGAAGATTTGTAGATAGTAGAGTCCAGAGTCTGTGTTACTGATGTTCATGATGGTCAGAGATCCAGTCTGATTGTCCAGCCTCAGTCTGTTTCTGAATCTCTCAGCATCTTCAATACACTGAACATCTGTACAGATAAAACTGAGATCTCCAGTGATTCCAGCAATATAAATGTACTGAAATTCCCATCTAATATGGTCATGTTGGTTCATTTTAACATCAGTGAGTAAAGTGAGTGAATCTCCCTCCATCACAAACACTGGCAGTCTTTTTATATAATCTTTGTACAAGCCTGAAGAAGAAATGAATCATTATTCAGGGACAAACATAATTATATAACATTACAGTGCTGAGTGTTTTATAGATTGCAACAACAATAAGGGCAGAGAAATAACTGCAAGACACACAGATCTCACTTGTCATTATGGATAAGAATACCAATGAGAACAAAGATGACTATATTCAGAAATGATCATCACTCAGTAATACTCACTAGAAACTGTAACACCAAAACTCTTCATGGTGTTGTGGATTATCAGCTGAAAGCATCCAGAGTCTGTGGTACTGATGTCCATGATGGTCAGAGATCCAGTCTGATGATCCAGCTTCAGTCTGTTTCTGAATCTCTCTTTACACTGATCATCTTCACAGATTTTACTCTGATCTCTAGTGATTTTAGCAATGGTAATGTTGTTAAAATGCCATTTAACATCTTCTTGGTATGTTTTAACACCCGTGTGTAGAGTGACTGAATCTCCCTCCATCACTGACACTGACTCTTCATCTGTACCAGCACAGAAAAAAAATCAAATGTTCGCATTATGCTATATCAGTAATATTATATTTTATTGCACAACAATTAGCTTATGCAGCTTTTTGCAAAAGAGAGAAAGAGAGAATAGGCAAAATAGTATTCAAATGAATCTTAATATGGGTAGATTGTGTGTTTACTTGCACGACTGGATGTTGGACTCATGAAATATAATTGCATTGGCCAAAACCAATTAGCTGAAGTCACACAAAAGTGACAGCCAACAGAGGATTCCGCTTGGTCTTAAAGCCTTTTTCGATTGGTTATTTTTACTATTTTTAATGGCATAGCAGTCAAAATAGGACAAATGAGCTCATGTATGAGACAAATTCTGGACATTTGTCAGTGAGGGGTGGGTCTTTCGAACCCATCGAACATCCCCTGGCTACAGGCCTGTAGTGAAATTACAGCTGTATTTAAAGAGGTGATGATTAAAGGTCATCAGACATGATGAGATGAGAATCTGTCATGAACACCAGAGCAAAACTATCAAAACTACCAAGAGAGAACTAAAATTCCACTGAACTAGACTTGTAGTTAAAGCTACACACTCCACTTTAACAGTAAATGTGTTTGTGAAGAAACTGTCTGTATGTGGATTAATATACAGGTGAAGATAAACACCTCTGGATGATCCAGTAAACACATCATCAACACATTAGAGTTCTTTTTATACATATTAACTCACCTTTAACAAAAACTGTGAAGATCTTTTCACTGATGCCACTGGTGCTGAAGATCTTTAGGTGATATACTTTACTATCAGTAAAACTGGTGTTGATGATGGTCAGAGATCCAGTCTGATGATCCAGCTTCAGTCTGTCCCTGAATCTCTCAGCATCTTCATCACACTGAACATCGGTACAGATGTTACTGAGATCTCTGCTGATCTGAGCAATACGGAAAAACCCGAAATACCATCTTATGCTGTAGTGTTCGTATGTTGTAGTCTCAGTGTGCAGAGTGAACGAACCTCCCTTCTTCACAGACACTTCCTTTTTATGTTCATCAAAGCAAAAGACATCTGAAGAAGAAAAGACTACAGGTTTAAACTTGAAGTGAAGGTTTTCGGTTTCAGCTCACCTGAATAGAGTTTAGGTTTAATAGAGTTAGGTTGACTCAACATGACAATAAAAAGCTTCATCAATCGAGTCTGATATTACGATTGACCAAAGCAATGACATGAGACAAATTTAATTCCTATCACTCTCATATTATAACAGAATAAAACTGGCAAAATGGAAGGTTATTGAACCTAAAGGCTATTCATTCTCATGCTATCCCATGGGCGTCAAATCTAAAATAATAATAAATAAATAAAAAATCTAAGGTGTATAAATTTTAAGGGGCAGAGTTACTGTTGATTTATTGATTTTATTGATTTTATTAATAATATTTACATTTACATTTAGTCATTTAGCAGACGCTTTTATCCAAAGCGACTTACAAATGAGAATAAGGAAGCAATTTACACAACTATAAGAGCAACAGTGAATAAGTGCTATATACAAGTTTCAGGTGTGTAAAGTCTAAGAAGCAAAGCATTAGTAATGTGTTTTTTTGAAAGAGTACAGTTAGTGGTATAGCCAGAGAGGCAGTTGCAGATTAGGAAGGAAAGTGGAGACTAAACAGTTGAGTTTTTAGTCGTTTCTTGAAGACAGCAAGTGACTCTGCTGTTCTGATGTAGTTAGGGAGTTCATTCCACCAACTGGGCAGATTGAATGCGAGAGTTCGGGAAAGTGATTTCTTCCCTCTTAGGGATGGAACCACGAGGCGACGTTCATTCGCAGAACGCAAGTTTCTGGAGGGCACATAAATCTGCAGAAGTGAGAGCAGATACGAAGGAGCAAAGCCAGAGGTCGCTTTGTAAGCAATCATCAGAGCTTTAAATTTGATGCGAGCAGCAACTGGCAGCCAGTGCAAACGGGATGAGTAGCGGAGTGACATGTGCTCTTTTGGGTTCATCAAAGACCACTCGTGCTACTGCGTTCTGAAGCAGCTGAAGAGGTTTGATAGAATTAGCTGGAAGCCCGGCTAGTAGAGAGTTGCAATAGTCCAGTTTGGAGAGAACAAAAGCTTGAACAATGAGTTGAGCTGTATGTTCAGATAGGAAGGGTCGGACCTTTCTGATGTTATAGAGTGCAAATCTGCAAGATCGAGCAGTTCTAGAAATGTGGTCAGAGAAGTTTAGTTGGTCATCAATCGTTACTCCAAGGCTTTTTACCATTTTGGATGCAGTAATGGTTGCCCCATCCATCTGGATTGAAAAGTTATGGTGTAGAGTCGGGTTGGCAGAAACTTCAAGCATTTCTGTTTTCGCAAGGTTAAGCTGAAGATGATGATCTTTCATCCAGTGTGAAATGTCTGACAGGCAGGCTGAAATGCGAGCTGGAACCGAGGGATCATCGGGGTGAAAAGAGAGGTATAGTTGGGTATTATCAGCATAGCAGTGGTAGGAAAATCCATGTTTCTGGATGACTGGTCCTAAAGATGCCGTGTAGATAGAGAAGAGAAGTGGCCCAAGAACAGAGCCCTGAGGTACCCCAGTGTTTAGATGCTGTAGGTTGGACACCTCTCCCCTCCACGACACCCTGAATGACCTGTCAGAGAGGTAAGAACTGAACCATTGAATAACAGTGCCTGCGACGCCCAGTGACTCCAGCGTAGATAGCAGGATCTGGTGGTTTACAGTGTCAAAAGCAGCTGATAAATCCAGCAAGATGAGGACAGATGATTTAGAGTCTGCTTTAGCCAGTCTGAGATCCTCCACGACCGAGAGCAGGGCAGTCTCAGTTGAGATGGCCTTTCTTAAAGCCAGATTGCTTGTTGTCAATGAGGTTAATTTGAGTAAGAAAGGCCAGGACCTGATTGAACACTACTTTCTCCAAAATCTTGGCCATGAATGGAAGCAGGGATACCGGTCGGTAGTTTTCAAGTAGTGTTTGATCCAGGTTGGGTTTCTTTAGCAGTGGGGTTACCCTAGCCTGCTTAAATGAAGTAGGGAATAGACCAGAGTCAAGAGATGTGTTAATTATGTGAGTCAGTGTTGGTATGACTGCAGGAGAAATGGCTTGCAAGAGATGAGAGGGAATGGGATCAAGCGGACAGGTGGTTGCATGGCTTGATAGCACGAGATTGGACACCTCAGACTCAGAGAGCTGGGAAAAAGAGGTGAGTGTGTGTGGTGTTGGTGGTGTATCTTGCGTGTTTGTTGTAGGTGCAGCAAATTGAGCACTGATTTTTGCAGTTTTGGTGCAAAAGAATAACATAGTTAAATAGAAACTGAGGCGTATAACTGCAAAAAGGTCCACTTTTTGAAAAAAAAAGAACCCCCCCTCTCACCAGGCTGGCTACGGGCCTGCATGCGCGCCAAAAAAGCAGGCTACTTTTGACACCCCTGATCTAGTCACATATTATTTACTGTCATCATGGCATCAATAAAATAAATTAGTTATTAGAAATGAGTTATTAAAACTATTACGATTAGAAATGTGTTGAAGAAACCTCTCTGTTAAACAGAAATTAGGGAAAAAAATAAACAGGGGGGCTAATAATTCAAGGGGCTAATAATTCTGACTTCAACTGTATATAAGACTATCTTACACCATTTTTAATGAAATGCTTTTGATGAAATGATGCATATACTGGTTGTGAATTAACACACAGGTAAACAGAAAAACACCTCTGAATGATTGAATTGTACAACACAATGACTGACCTGGAATGATGGAAACGGTGAAGAACTTTACACCGACTCTGCCGTTGCTGATCTCTACTTCACATTCTCCTTCATCTCTGAATCTGGTGTTCATGATGGTCAGAGATCCAGTCTGATGATCCAGCTTAAGTCTGTCTCTGAATCTCTCAGTGCCATTATCACACTGAACATCAGTACAGATTACACTGAGATCTCCTCTGATTTCAGCTGTATTAATCATATCATAATACCATATGATATAGGTTTGTTGATTTGTTTTGACACCAGAGTGACCGAATCTTCATAATCCACAAACACTTCTACATCTGAATCAACAGCAGACACACCTGAAGAAGAAAAGAGCACTTATTATATATATTTCTAGAAATTTCGCTCTCATTCTGACATAATAGTTAAAGCTTTAACTCTAAATGAGTTTGCGAAGTAATTATCTGTATATCACTGTATATACAGTGTGTGAATGAAAATAAAACACTTCTGGACGATACAGCAAACACATTAAATGTAGAAAACTCTCTTTAAACATAAAGACTCACCATCAACATCAACTTTGAAGATCTTTGCTTTGTTGATCAGTAGTTTATATAGTCCAGAGTCTGCAATGCTGATGTCCGTGATGGTCAGAGATCCAGTCTGATTGTCCAGCTTCAGTCTGTCTGTGAATCTATCATCACACTGAACATCGGCACAGATAACACCGAGATCTCCTCTGATTTGGGCTATATCAATTCTGTTATAATACCATCTCATCATATTTGGTTGATCTGTTTTTACACCAGTGTGTAGAGTGACTGAATCTCCCTCTTTCACTGACACTTGAATCAACAGCAGACACACCTGAAGAAGTAAAGAACAGCATATTAAGAGTTAAAAATATATTACACATCCAAAGCAACAGGAACACTTGATTAACTAATGTACAACAGACAGATATTTACTCTGTAAATTAAGACTTTTAAAACTTTTGACATTCGTAGACATTCAGTTTGATACTCTAAAAAATGTAATTAATTCAATTAATTTTATGACTGTAAATATACTCAGCAGTTTGTTTCAGATTTGACTAGCAAATTTCTCAGATAATTATTATATTTAAGGCTGGTTTTACATACAATCCGTTTCGTATTTCACAGAACAAACATTACTTAATAAAACGATTCACATGGAATAATACATACACTTAAGTTCATCAAAATAAACAAAGTACATTCAAGTTGATTATATTTAATTTATATTTAAATATAATATAATATAAAATATAATTTAAATTAAAATTTATATTTCCCTCTAATGAGCAAGGCATCAAACCGAACGTCTAATGTCAAATATTAAACCAAATGTACCACGTTACGTCACCATTTATTTTTGTCTTTGTATTTGTATGTATTTATATGTTTAGTTGCTGTACAAAGTTTTTAGCATTTACACAGAAACGTTTTAAACATGTATTTATTGATTTTGACTGCTTTTTTAATCGTTGACCAAGAAAGATACACAACGAACGACAATGGCAGAGCAAAATGCCGTTACAGACAATCAACTACAGATAAAACGGTTGAAGTTAGTGTGACGTTTATTTTGATCGTTATTCTGAAAAGGGCTGAATAAAGGTCTTACCATTCTCGTGTAGACACAGCAGCAAAATGAGGAAAACGAAGAAATGCTCCATTTTCTGAGTAAAAACGGAGTAGCAAGATGCAGATTTTATATCTATCGTCTTCTTCGGAGTGTAAAGCGATGAAATTATTTGAGACTGCTCCCACAGTCACAGAACGCAACACGTCATAACCTGAAAGCTCATTGCAAGTTTATTATTAATTTATCGCTTTTTTGTGTGTGAAATTTTACACCCATAAATGCACATTTTCAAAGAAACACACTTAGTTTTTATTTTCAGAAAGGACTTTAATATTTATATGTGAACTCTTTAAAAAACTCTAATTATATTATATACAATTATATTGCATACAAAACTCTTTCTTGGTGTAAATCATTTAAACTTGTTTAATTTGCTGGAATTTTATTTATGTAACCCTTTTTGTCTCTTTGTTCATACTGTATCTTTGTAATGTTCTTTCTTGAATAATATTAATTATAAAAACTAATTCTTTGTTAACCAAACATTCCCCATTTTGTGAATGTCTTCAAATTATATGTAAATCTTTAGAAACAACCACAAAACAAAAAAGCTCTGAAAACATTTAATTTCATGTAAATGTATTTATATATATATATATATATATATATATATATATATATATATATATATATATATATATATATATATATATATATATATATATATATATATTCGCTTTCAAAAACTATTTAAATATATAATACCTCTTGTTCTTGTGGCATTCAATTAATTTTAAAAACTGCTTCTTTGTTTACAAATGTAAATTTTCTTCATCATTACTCAATTTGCAGAATTTTCTTTGTGACTTAAATTGTTTACTTACTACAATACAAATTGTACTGTACTGTGGTCAGATGAATCATTATTTCAGGCATTCCAGACAGAAGAAGAAAAGCATAATCCAGACTGTACCAGCAACAACTCCTAAAGCCAGGGTCTGTCATGGAATGGGGTTGTCGTGTCAGTGCTGATGGCATCATTAATGCTGAACAGTACATAGAGACTTTGGAGCACAATATGCTGTATTTTTCTCCAGGGACGCCCATGAATATTTCAATAAGACAATGCAAAAGCACATTCTGCACACATTACAAAGTCCTGGCTGCGGAGGAAGAAGATACAGGTCCTTCACCGGCCTGCCTGCCTGCCTGACCTGTCTCCAATAGAGGATATGTGGTACATTTTAAAACGTAAAATGCAACAGCGAAGATGGGGAACCATTGCCCACCTTAAAACTTGTTTGCAGGAAGAATGCGACAAAATGACACCTGAAACACTTCATCACTTGGTGTTTTCAGTGCCTAAACGTCTTTTAGGTGTTGTAAAAGTAATGTCAACATTAGAAAGTGGTTAACGCTTTTACTGTTACTTTTTTTATGTGTTGCAAGAACCAAAATTGTAATATGTGTTTATATTAAAATAAAACTAACAAAAAATAAATAAAACATTAAATAATGTTTGTTATATTGTCTGCAATGAAATTCAAGTCAAAGTATATTTAGAAATTACTTCTTTTTTCATTTGCGTTTTCCATACTGTCCCAACCTTTTCTGATCTGCGACTGTAGATATTTCCGCAGCGCGCAACACTTCAAGCTTTACATTATTCAAACACTATTAATAACCGAATGGAAAGTATTTGTAAACATTACCAGCATGAGAAAACAGACTTCAGCAATCGATCAAATCGAGTTTTAATTGCACTCGTTATCACGTGAACAGCTTTGTTTGGTTTAGCCTATATGTGCACAAAAAAAATAGACACCATGATGAGACGTAAGATCTGAATCAGCTCAAAACATTTGATGATAGTAATATATATGAAAATACATGCATATTGCTGTTTTACCACAATATTAAATGTGGTAAATTAACATGTTTAATATCAGTAAAAAACTCATTCTACAACATAACATACATCATCATATTATAAAAACACATTTATGAGTGTATTTACTTCTGGAACACACATTTTAGAGCGTTTGCTCACCTGTCTCCGATGGATATTAAGTGGATGTCTGGAATGTATTCATATTCATCTCATGATTTAGAATGAAACAAAAAAAAACATTTATTTAAACATGCAATCTAGGTTACTACTGTTTCAGGCCCTGAGATTCATGTTTCACTTGAAAGTCTAAAAGTAACAACCTTACACTGATTATGTGACGTCCCATGTTTAGTGTCCATCAATATGTCTCAGTCTGATTATAGGACGCCTCACTTCTAGTGTTCATCGGTTGGTCATTGGACATCCTATAGTTAGCGTTCATTTCTGTATGAGTAGAGGATGAGTCGTCATCCTGATTGACCTGCAAGAAAACAGCTTCACTGAAGGTCAAAGACATGAACATGATTGAGGTTTTAAAAATGTTTAGGATATTTAATTTGCTGTCACATTTCCTAAACAATGATACTCTGCATCTAACACGCTTGATGTTTGAAGAAGATATCATTGGTATTTATAATACTCAAAATTAAGTTAAGCTTCGTGATTTCATATTACTTTTCAGCTTAGTTTATTTTGAGTTATGTTCCGCTTAGGTGTAGAAAAAAAAAAACAAGTTCCTGATCCCATTCCAGCACTCTATTAGCTTGAAAGGGTGAATTTTACAGGAAAACAGACAATTCTGATCTGATTCAAGCCAACTCGCTTTAACATTATTAGTGTTGGGGTTGAGTCCACCTTTGGTGAGTCCAAGTCAAGACCAAGTCCTTAACCAGTCGAGTCCAAGTCCAAGTCAGAGTCCAAAATGGGTCAAGTCAGACTTAAGTCCAAGTCATTAGCAGTCCGAGTCAAGTCCGACTGAGTCCAGAAAGTCATAAAATTCATTCATTCATTTTCCTTCGGCTTAGTCCCCTATTTATCATGGGTCGCCACAGCGGAATGAACCACCAACTAGTCCAGCATAAGTTTTACGAAGCGGATGCCCTTCCAGCCGCAACCCATACACTCTCATTCACACCCACACTCATACACTACGGCCAACTAGTATGATAACTGGATATCCTGACAGTGATGTTGTGAAAACAGTCACGCAGGAAAACTTTGAATCTTTTTCCTTCGATTTTATTTCGACCATATTTACAAAATAATAATAATACAAACAGCTAAACTGTTGACTTACAAGGTTTATGCATTTATCAATGAAGGAAATCCACAATTTGAACCCTTTACGCATGGTCTTGCATTAAGAAACAAAATCGAGTCTGGATTGTATAGCTTCGCAATCCGGATCTGGACCGGAGTCCAGTACAAGTTCACCCGAGTCTGTGACAAGTCCAAGTCCAAACTAAATTGGAGTCTGGACTCGGGTCCGAGTCCAAGTTCGAGTACCCCAACACCAAACATTACCTTGACGAGTGTGGAACAAACCAGATGGTACAGATGCTCACCGATGACCCAACAACTGTCAGCTTGATGTGTTTCAGTCTTAAGGATAGTCTGTGAGTTGGTCTTAGTGGTTTAGGAGTCCTCTTTACTACTCGTTTCACTGATTTAGGAGCTAGTTTCAGTGCTAAAATGCTTTCTTAATATTCATTCATTTTCCTTATTCTCTATTTCAGAGGTCGCCACAGCGGAATGAACCGCCTTCTTTTTTAATACTGTTAGAAAATGTATTAGTCTTAAATTGATGACTGACGTCCATTATTTTATAGACTTTCTCCTAAATCTGTAAATTAGGAGCTACTTTTAGCCTTAAGTTTGTTTTGTGTTTTCTAGAAGTGCCAAAGACGTACATGCAGAATACCTTCATCCACATCACTGGACTCTGTTTGGGCCGGTGGGTGAACTGTTATCACTGTGCTCAATCCTCCGTCTGATGTCTGTTTGAACAAAAACAGTATTAAACACATTACTTAAAATAATTGATTCACAAAATGGAGCTTATATTTCAGCTCACCTTTTCTTATTGCTTGGGGTTTTAAATAGTAAAATCACAGCAGCAACTGCTGCAACATACAGAATAAGAGTACATATTCCTGCTATAACAGCTGGAGGAAGACCTGGTTCTGGAAATATAAACACAGATGATCATTATTCCTTTTATTCAATATTTACATCTTCAAACTCTGGTCATCACTTGTATGTTATTTCTTTCATCAGTGAATAACCTGATGTGGTCGTACATCATAGTGCCAGGTTAAGAAATACTGCAGTGCTATTCAGGTGAAGCGAATCCTAATCCTATTATGAATATAATGTAATACAATATACAAACAGTATATATATATATATATATATATATATATATATATATATATATATATATATATATATATATATATTTACAGTTGAAGTCAGAATTATTCGGCCCCCTTTCAATTACATTTTTTTCTTTATAAATATTTCCCAAATGATGTTTAACAAAGCAAGGAATTTTTCACAGTATTTCCAATAATATTTTTTCTTCTGGAGAAAGTTTTATTTGTTTTATTTTGGCATTTTAAGGTCAATATTATTACCTCGCTTAAGCTATATATATATTTTCGATTGTCTACAGAACAAACCACTGTTATACAATGATTTGATGTGATTGTACTGAAATTCCCATCTAATATGGTCATGTTGGTTCATTTTCACATCAGTGAGTAAAGTGAGTGAATCTCCCTCCATCACAAACACTGGCAGTCTTTTTATATCATTTCTGTACAAACCTGAAGAAGAAATTAATAGGTAATCATCAGCCAAACAAAAACATTATGTAGGAAAAAAAAGTGCTGAGTGTTTTTCATCGACCACAGAGAATTCATATGATTCATGTCAAGATTACAAGAGTGAAATATCTGTGAGACAGACCGATCTCACTTGTCATAATGAATGAGATCAAAGATGAATATATTCAGAAATGATCATCACTCAGTAATACTCACTTGTGACTGAAACATCGAAACGCTTCCTGGTGTTGCGGATTATCAGCTGGAAGTCTCCAGAGTCTGTGGTTGTGCTGTTCATGATGGTCAGAGATCCGGTCTGATGATCCAGACTCAGTCTGTTTCTGAATCTCTCTTTACACTGATCATCTTCACAGATTTTACTCTGATCTCCAGTGATTTCAGCAATGAGAATGTTGTTAAAATGCCATTTAACATCATCTTGTTGGTTTGTTTTAACACTGGTGTGTAGAGTGAATGAATCTCCCTCCTTCACTGACACTGACTCTTCATCTGTTTCAGCACAGAAAACACCAAGGGCAAAGAAATAAATATTCACATCACTTTTATTGTTAGGTTTTTGTGTGGATGTTTTTTCCATCTGTTTCAAGTTATGAATATTTGGATCACATATCAACAGAATAAAACAGAGACATGATCACAAACTGTAAATTGTAGACACTTGCAATCCATATACTGCCCCAGCAGCTGTTTTTCAGTCATTTAAAACCATAATGTCCCTGTAACGTTATATTTTATTGCACAACAATTAGCTTATCCAGCTTTTTTTTAGGAAAAAGAGGAATCAAAACATGCATGAACTAAGCTGTTGAATGTTCAGCATGCTGCTTGCACATTTTTAAAATGTAAATTTAATTAAATTAGTTTCTAACCGATTGCATATTATGTCGTGGATATACCCCTCTAATGCATAAGCAGTCCTTCTTTGTCTTGTTTTCTCAGATATCTCCCCTGTTTGCCAAAGACTAGTAGTTATCTCCTTAGGAATGTCTGACACTGGTACAAACATGCTGTAATAAACTTGCCAGATGCGAAAGATTGACCGGCTTAACAACAGTAACTAAGGAGGGCAGGGCTTATCAAAAGGTCAATTTTGGGTTTCCTTCGGGTGCTCCGGTTTCCCCACACAGTTCAAAGACATGCACTATAGGTGAATTGAATAAGCTAAATTGGCCGTAGTGTATGTGTGTGAATGAGTGTATGGGTGTTTCCAAGTGCTGGGTTGTGGCTGGAAGGGCAGAAAGGCAGCATTGTTAGCGTCTTTGCCATTCCTTTCCAAAAAGAGGTTGGAAGAGGGCGGAGTCTATAGTTCCCTATCAGGTCAGGAACTTCGACATGTGTGTAGAAGAGACACTAATGGGAGTTCACTTTAAAGAGTTCACTTTTTCGGTCAATCACTTTAAAGGGTAAAAAAAGGGCCAATGAATGCCCATGAGTTGGCACAGCACAACTCTAAAGGTGCTGGTGATAAATCATTAGTAGAGTATATAACCAGCCCTGTTGGAGAGTGTTTCAATTTGTTAAGCAAATTGAGGAATTATACACCACCTTGTAGAGTTGAGGTTTCAAGTGGTTTAGTGAAGCGGTAAGAGTTCTTGACTAGCATGCAAGGATAATGGGTTCAAATTCAGGGTGATGCAGCTATAGATGTTAGTTTTTTAAATGCTCTGTTCATCCGAATGATCACTTTGTGAATAAATATGTCTTGTTTTGGTCACAAAAAATGTACATTATTAAAATACATTAAGGCACAATGTAAGAATATTTGTACAAGTCGTCATTCAAACTCGGGCCATTTGCAGCACAGTTAAGGCGCACTCACACTATGCTATCCGAATCGTGCCCAGGTGCGTTTCCTGGATAGTTTGAGAAGTGTGAGTGCTCTGAATCGAGCTCAGGGGCAGTTCAGTTGGCCGGCCCTGGCCCAGTTGGAGAGGTGTGCCAAAGCACGGTTCACTAGGCTTTGGCACGGTACGCTTGTAGTGTGAGTGCAAAGCGCGCCTGAGCCCAAAACTGAAGACGAGACGAGACGTGACTTTTAAGGGACTGCTTCATATGGATTTATTAATCATTCTTACTGTTCAATGAACGCCAACTGTCGTAGTTTATTAAAGACGCAAACTCCTCACTGCACGTCAGCTGCACTTTTAGCAAACCTCCTAATTCCTGCAGCACGAGGACTTTTATGATTATTTATGAGCGTCAAAAGTGGCTGATCTGTTCGGAGAAATATTTGACTGCGTGTTCACCGCATATCAAACGACTTAAATGATAGCAATGTCCACTGTGCTGAGCGAGAGTGCTTCTCTTCTGTTAAACTGAACAGCGCATTATCGATGACGTAAGCGTGGTCAGGCTCGGATGCAGTATGAGTGCAGGCTGTCGGGGGACAAGTGTGCTTCTGCACGGTACAAGGCAACTGTACATACGCCCTTGCTCTGTGCACGAACACAGTCCACTAGGCTACATGAATGATTTTTTCCGACCCTGTCAGTCAAATGCAGATTCGTCAAATCTCGAAACGCTTCTGAAATGACCGATGCTTAGAATCACTTTAATCACATGACCTGGTCTTTTGAAACACTTTAGTCACGTGACCTGGGTGTTTTGAATCGCCTTAGGCACGTGACCTGGGTGGTTCGGATCATGCTTCGGTGCAGTGTTGACACACTTGTGCTTCGGGATCTCGACACTGTGTCGAAACGTCAGTTTCATGTCAGCCATCCCTACAGAAGAGATAACATCTGCAGAGCTGAACCCAGAGAGATCAAGCTTCATGTATCCAGTGTGGGTGACGATGCAGACTGCGGCGGTTGAGCTGGGTAATTCTACCATATACCATCTCATACCATCAGGGTCCCTGAGATGACTAAGTGCTGATGGGTTTCCCCTTTCTCACTCGTTGCACCTTTAAACTTTATGCATGCAATCTTGAGTGTATATTATTGCAGCGATCGCATTCTCCAGCTTTAACTGTGCTTGTCTGCATGCATGCACCTGCCATGTGAGTTTCTTCTGAATTCACTCAGCACTTTCTGTAACTCCTCAGCAAGTTCCGTCAGCCAGTTGCTTCTGCCAAATGCTTTCGGTTTCGTTAGTTCCACCTAATTCCTTCATGCATTTATTAATATGAAGTGCAAATCTGCAATTTTACTTTACACCTATCTCCGGATGATGGACACAGGTATGGTTTTTCCTGGTGATGGCCTTAACCCAGGAGCCAAAACAGTCCTGCCTGTACCCCCCCCTGCATTTGGAGCAGCAGCGGTGGTGGTGGTGGAGAAGGGTGCCCTATGCCTGGCCGTGACACCTCGACAGAGCAAGACCCATTTGTAGGAAGATGACGCGTTGAGGCCCTGCCCCCCACCCCATCTTTCGGGCCTTACCCACCCCACCCGGGGAGGCTACATGGTTGATCCTGCTAGTAATATATGCTTGTCTCAAAGATTAAGCAATTAAGCAAAGTCTAAGTGCACACGACCGGTACAGTGAAACTGCAAATGGCTCATTAAGTCAGTTATGGTTCCTTTGATTGCTCCACCTCGTTACTTGGATAATTATAGCAATTTCAGAACTTATACATGCCAACGAGTGCAGGGAAACCTCCCCCCAGCCAAACAGCGGTATTAGCCACGGACACATGCATTTATCAGATCCAGAAACCCATGCAGGTCTGCGGCGTTGGAGGGGGGCTCGCACTCCCCTGATGATACTTCTATAGGGGAAGATGTCACAAAGATCTAAATGTTTAGTCTGCTTGCCATGCATGGGTGGTTTTGCACCTGTGGACAGCCACACACCTTCCTATGAAACACCTCTGCCTTTTTTCAGTAAATGCTCTTTGACTTAACTGAGGTTCACCTGGAACTGGCAGATGACACTACTAAATAAGCACTGCTGGATGAGTGTTTCTCAATCCCGGTCCTTGTGACACTCCTCACTGCACATTTTGTATGTGTCTCTTTTACTTTAGACACTTTTTTTAATTCAACAAGTGCCCTGCAAAGTGGACTCCACAGGATATTCCACTATGATTTTATTTTGAAGGGAGCATATAGGTTTCCTTCAATTGGAATTTTAGCGAGTGATAGGAGAATTCATATTGTATTTAATTATGGAGGTATATTATGTCACACGTCTTAATCAACAGATGTCATGTTATAGTTAAACACCGTTAAGTGATTCATTGAGAAACTCTGCGCTCGCTGCCTGTAATGTTAACTTACACTATGCTAGCTCACTATCCTCAGCCCGTTCTTAATTTTGATTCTGTAAAATATCCAAGAAACACAGTAAAAATGGACCTCATTAAGTCTCAACCTTTATTACAGCTCATGACGGACATTTCTCAAAGAGGGAATAACAAACATCTTACCTGAGACTGTATGTGGGGAGCTTGAGTGGCCAGTAGGTGTGCCCTTGTGATCAATGACTCTCGCTTGTTTATCAATGCCTGTAACAGCGGTGACGTAATTTTGACAGTGGAGTGTCGCTGTTTGATTCGTACTCGTATTTCTTGTTTGTAAAGTACACGCACCGTAAATTTATCAGTCGTATACAAACAGACAGGGTGTGTTTGTGAATCCATGCATGGAGCTCTTCTAATGAGCTGGTTATCTAAATCAGGTGTGTTAAATAATATGCAGGCGCGAGAACTGGGATTGAGAAACGCTGTTCTAGAGAGGAGAAGAAAGAATCGGCGGATACCTTTGACAACGGTCAACCATGCAGATTGATAGGAGATCCCGACAGAATTGCCCACCAAGCAAGTATACTCCCCAGCATCCTCAAAGGACACGTTCCTCAACTGGAGCACTTCCATCTCCTTGTCGGTGGTGTTGAGGCCAGCCGCCTGGAAGAGAACGAGAAAAGCAGACCCCAGACCCAGGAGGTGAGGGGAAGGGAGGAAGAAGCTTGAAGAGATTTGGGAAGCCATTGCATATGGACATAGGATAACTCACGATACAATATTTTGCCCCTGATAATGACATATCAGAGATTCTGTGATATATTGATATATGACCAAAAAAAAATCCACGATATTTGTAAATAAAGTGGGAAAATGTATCCAAAAGTTATAAGATGCATTTTTGTCACTGTTGTAGATGTGTGAACTCTTTCTGTGGTTGTCTGTGTTGTTATCACGTGGTTATGTTTTGCTTTACTCCATGTGCATTTGTTTTTGTGTTTCTGTGTTGCGATCACATGTTTCATTGCTTATTGCCGATCAGCAAGGGTTAATTTCCGCACCTATATCTGAGCGACAATTCTTTGCTTTGTTGTCAGTTTGTTTTTTTCACTGCTAAAGGTGTGCCCCTATCTAGGGGGCTTCTATTCAAATGACCATTTGTTCACTATAGGTAGTAACTCTTCAGATCTAACATGCCACTAAATGCAAATGCCTATTGTTGTTCCACACACACCCCTCCTTGGAGGAGATTCTGTCTTGATCTGACGACTTAAGGAAAAGTGTCAAGAAGTTCGGGGTGATTCTGTAATGAGATTAGCCAGTAGTATAGAGCTCTCATGCTCTATGCTATGAATTTTATTGAAAGTCAGATATGAATCTTAGATCTATCTTTGAGAATTTGATGTCTTGTATTGATCGTTTATGAATTGACTGAATAATTGGCATAATGCACATTCACCTGACTAATAAATTGTTATGTTTTAGATTGTTGTAATTTATCTTGTATTATTAACTCTAGTAGATTACGTTAAGTCTATAACACCACCAGCCTCTGTACAGGTTAGTAACGGACTAAAATATGAAAGATCGAGCAACGTGACATGTTATACGATGTTCTTGGAGCTCCGACCGGCACATTGGCATTAATTCCAGTATACGTAGACTGTAAAAGGTTTTTCTATTGAGAACAACAGAATATTGTTGAGACCAGTCTTAATGTGGGTAGGCCTTTATCGCTAAACTTATAATACTATTTAAATCATTTGGTGATTATTCAAAGTTAATAGTGTAAGTAAATTGGTCTGCTTGATTGTATATTAATGATCATGGTATCGTAGTTTTGTTTCAATTTAGTAGATAGCAGATCTATGGGGACCGCACATAAAATATTCTAAAATGAGTAGTGGCAAGTAGGGTTCTGCCTTTTAGGATAGTGGTTAATCGCCTTTGTTTAGTAAGGGTGTCATGATCCTCCAAATCCTGGATTCGATTACATTTTCGATTCTAAAGTCACGATTCGATTCGATTCTCGATTTAAAAAAGAAAAATTTGAAAGCACAAGCTATGCCATTTTAGGACTTTTATGCAATATAATAACATTTGACCTTTGTGCGCTGTGACAGTCATGAAGCTCTGTGTTGCTCTGGAGGTCCAGCAATCTGCAGTCAAGGCTACTAACTGTGCACTGCTAAGACTTTAAATAACTTTCTCCTTCACATTACTGTACATGGAGGGTATCACCGTAGCTGTGAGATACTTGGAATTTTGTAGCACGGTTCTAGCACGCAAATTAAATGCCTAAAGCCGGAGTTTTTAACCACTGAATAAGGTCACATGTCCGCGGCTATAAATACTCCTACCGTACTTGTAATTGCCTTTGCACGTGTTGAGTTACTTAGCAGTTTTATTCCAAATGAAGACGGGAGAGTACTTTGTATTACACTTGTCGGTTTAACAGATACATTTCTACGTTTTTGTGGTGCCTGCGGAGATGCCCTGCCATGTTAGTCGTGCTGCCAGTGGAATAATGTGGTATATGCAGAGCTTAATTTGAGCCGGAACATGCTGGATTTGGATCCGGCGCCTCTGAAATCTGATCCAGAACCTCATCTTACTGATCACCCTCCCCAACCGCCCTCCTCCTGTTCACTTTCACTTTCTTCCGCGACTCCCCAACCCTCTTCACTTTCGTCTGCGGGACCTCGCAATTCACAAATTCAGCACTGGGTATAAGAACATAGAAGAGCTTGCAAACTGTGGGGGGTTTTTTTGCCGACAACATGAACGTTGTCAACATAACTCACTGGAAATCCAAAATACTTCCACACTGGCAACTTCAGTGAAAGATGAGGGTTTCGAGTTCTGTAGACCGGTCTTCTGCGTCTGCAGTTGCCATGCTATCTTTTGGCTGTTTGTTGTAGCTGTTAGGTTGACTCGCAGCACTTCAACAAGCATTTTTTTTTCGCTTGGCAACCCAAGCTGACGTGACATGGGGGCGTGGCAGCATCGACGATTCCCTTTTTTGATTTGATAATCGAGATTGAGCATAAATTTCGATCGATTTCGATTTAAAATGGAAATCGTGACACCCTTACTGTTTAGTGAGCAAGACTGACATGCTTGTGTTTAAGAGATTGTATACTCGGCCAGTACAAGACTCAGGATGTTATAAGAATCCAAATGAACGAGTGTAATATATAGAAACAAGATTAAATAAAATAATGAAACATTCATCTAAATTAAAGATTACAATAAGCTTCTTAATACTTTATGATTGGAGTCAGATAAAACTAAGATACAATTTTTAATTTTCTAAACCACCTCATATTAAAAATGGAGTCAGATATGAGTTAAATTGAAATTAATTCAACATTGTGCACTGGAAAGACCGCACACGCAGTGAACCTTCGTCCACCAGTAGATACCATCATTGAACTAACTGGCTGGATCTTACATGTTATACAAAGATGCAAATTCCTCACTGCACTTCAGCTGCCAGCTTTAGCAAACCTCCTAATACGTGCAGCACATGGAATATTATGAAACTTGATGAGCGTCAAAAGTGGTAGATCTGTTCAACAAAATATTCGGCGTTGTGTAACTGTCCCACAAAATTATAACTAAAGAAATCTGCACTGGGCAAGGTCGCTTCTCTTCATGTTTTCTTCAAAACAGTCGCATTGATGACGTTCATCAAGTGTGCTTGGAAAGTAAAAATGCAACCTGAGCGCAGGTTGTCGAGGGAGAGGGGAGGGGAAACAATTGCCAGTCACAGTTCAAGCCAACCATGCCTATTGTGAGTACAACCTTAAACATATGGATCACCAGAATTGAGAAATCTGACAGCACTTCAAGCTGAAACGTTTACCTTTAGTACGCGCACGTAAGGGATTCCGTCAGGTCCTTCTTGGCTTCCGTTTACCCAAATGTGTTTGATCCATTGGATGTGAGGTTGAGAATCGCTTATTAATTTGCACACAAACTCTACATCACTGCCGACCACGGCTGTTCGGTTTGCAGGGAGTCCAGGGTACATGATGGGTCTCTGAGGCAATGATTCTGCAATGTGCACAAAGAGAGGAAATGGTTGGATTGAATGGACCCTTTTTACAAGACTGTTTTGACGTGTTTAACAGTCATCAGCATCTCAAATCCTTAAAAGTCTTTAATATTTAGATTTTATTTCAAACTTATGAACAATTATGTGTATTTATGTATGTATTATATCATCTTTGCATCAAGTTACAAATAGTGATGTTTTTTAGACAAATTTCGGGAGGAGCACGCGCAGAAGTTTCAGTATCAAATACGTCATTGACAATTATTCTATTATCCAATCAGTGCTTGACCAAACCCCTATATATACCAAAGCTGTCTTACCTGCAGCATCTCACAACTTTAGCATCCCTCCACCACCCCGTCACCTCCCCTCTTAAGCGTTACAATCCCGGGGGGATCGTTCTGGGGCCGGGCTAGATACTTCGCTCAAATCCCAATTCCTCTCTGTTTCCTGATAAGGGGAATAACTCGAGTTCGGGTGTCTTCCCTGAGCTCAGAGCCCTCTCCCCGGACAGCACGCCAAATACGCTTTATTCTGAAACTATTGCAAGTGTGAACTCGTGAAATGAATTACCACTTATGGAAGGTGTTTCTAATGCAGCGTCTATGGGAGCAGGACAGTAAACTTGATGTTGTTTTCTCTTCTGGCTGCAGTTCTAAGTCTCACACTATATTTTTCCTTTTTCTGAAAGCCTTGATAATATCATTGTGGAGTTTTTCTTTTATTATTTCAGTCAATAGGATTGAATTTTTTTTTTGCTGTACTCCCATTCACTGCGCTCTAAGTTTGCCAACTATGACAACTTCCACTGCTGAGAAACCCGGAAATGTGAAGAGTCTATTGTGATATTAATTGCTAAAATATCATTGGTTAAAACTGAGATGTTACTGACCCACTACGTGCAGCTGATAGGTGTGGTTGATGCTCCCGAATTCGTTCTCCACCAGGCACGTGTAGTTGCCATTGTCTGAGGGCACCAACGACTCCATGACTATGGCCCACATGTTTTCCCGCAGCTTGGAATGGATAAAGAAATGTTCTTAAAATTAAATATTCACAATTTTTACGTGCATAATTCAATAAGCAAATCTCTCAGGCCCTATTATGACCTAATATGAACACGTGTTTACAGTGATCCAATCACAATGGGGTATACGCACAACAGACTTTTAATTTTCAGTCAGCCATCCTGATTGATTCTGGTGAACTGTCGGGCATTACAAAACTGCCACATTTAAAACTTGTTTTTTTAATTTGTGATCTTTACTGTTTGATTGTTATACAATATAAAGTGGGTATCAGACCAGAAAAGAAGTACTGCATTACATTACATTGTTTCGCGTCATGTCTTAAAAATATGTATACAATATTTTCAATGGAGTTTCTGATGGCGCTTGCTCTTAATGCAGTCTCACAAGTCTATATGAATCGGAAGCATCTAAGACTTTAATTTCAGTATGATGTGCTCCTGACTGAAATGGAATATTGAGTAGGGGCGGGGCTTTCTATTTCCTCATCATTCCCTCGTAGCCAACTAATATTAAAAGGGGCGTGGTTAAGAATATAGTGGCTGTTTACTTTTACTACAGTAAACAGGTTGTATTGCAGTTTTCCCCAACCTTTTTATCACCGCGGACCGGCCAACGCTTTACAATTTTCTTGGAGACCGGGGTGTGGGTTTGTAGGTTGCTAGGCTACCATCAACCGTTTTCTCAGAGGATGACAAGCTGACAAAACATTGCTGTCACTCTGATACAAGTTTTATTTATGGAGAAAATAAAAAACGGACGGGTTGCACGGTGGCGCAGTGGGTAGCACGTTCACCTCACAGCAAGAAGATCACAGGTTCGAGCCTCAGCTGGGTCAGTTGGCGTTTCTGTGTGGAGTTTGAATGTTCTCCCTGTTTTCGCGTGGGTTTCCTCCGGGTGCTCCGAGTGAATTGGGTAGGCTAAATTGTCCGTAGTGTATGAGCATGAATGAGTGTGTATGAATGTTACCCAGAGATGGGTTGTGGTTGGAAGGGCATCCGCTGCGTAAAACATATGCTGGATAAGTTGGCGGTTCATTCCGCTGTTGCGACTCCAGATTAATAAAAGGACTAAGCTGAAAAGAAAATGAATGAATGAATGAATGAATGAATGAATGAATGAAAACGGACTGCAGTGTTTGGGTGCTCTGTGTTTGTCTGAGATCATTAATCTACTGAAATGTTATTCCATACAAAGTATGAAGCTGACCGGTCAGTTCTTGTCACGTGACTCGCAATGCACTGGCGTCATTCATTCAACTGGATGCGTTTGGAAGGCGTGAGCGCATCACGCCGCTTGCGCATACAAGCCACGCACCTCCACTGAAAAAACTTAGGCAAACTCTAGAAAAGGCCCCCAAAAGGCCGCCGTCATTTACGATCTCCAGCAGTTGATCTTCTTACACAGACATGGTGGATTCACCTGATTTGTTGACAAATGGGTTGTGGATCCATTCCTTGGCAGTTCGTGGGTCCTTCACTGGGCCTTTTCCCCTTCAGAATTAAGCTTTCCAAAGACGTCAGTTCCTTACTCATATTGCTGCTTTTGAGTTAAATTTGGGCGCTCAAGTAACTGAGATGCAAGCGAGAGAATACGGCCATTTTTTAAAAATAAAAGATTTTTCAAAATAAAAGATCGTTCAGATACAGATAATAAATAAAATGGAAATAATCAATGATTTCTTGCGCGGCCCGGTACCAATATAATGGTTCACTATATAACACTACACTATTTATTAGGATTTACTATAGTATTTTTTTCACTGCTTTAAAAATGGTTATTAAAGCAAATATTTTTTAATCTTTAAAGCCAACCATAAGCAACCTGAACTTCAGTGTTTAGATCGGGGTGTGTGTGTGTGTGTTTTGAGGTGTCCTGTTTGGAGGGTTCAGATTTAGGCTGTGATTTTGGCGTATTGTGAGATGAACTATCAGCTTACCTTCTCTGGTCTCTAAATGAGGGCTGAATGTCGCACACAACAGTGAGATCAGCACACCACTGATAATTAGGGTTGGGTACCGAAACCTATGTAACCAGTATGCACCGGACCAAATCAGCATATGAATTTCAGTGCCTAATTTCGGTGCCACTGGCACAGCGACAAGGACATAAGAAGCATCAAGGGGTGCACCGAAGCACACATAAGTACGCATGGTGTCACACCATC
Source organism: Danio aesculapii (assembly GCF_903798145.1). Taxonomy (NCBI): domain Eukaryota; kingdom Metazoa; phylum Chordata; class Actinopteri; order Cypriniformes; family Danionidae; genus Danio; species Danio aesculapii. The sequence goes on from NC_079456.1 coordinate 8,182,511, forward strand.
TTTAAACATTTAATTGTAAAAAACTTTGAGGGATACAGACCCCGTCTGCGATGTTAGATTTTGTTTTTGTTGCTTAGATATAGAAGGCAACGCGTGCAGTACAGTGCATCAGGTGAGCGACTCCCTTCATCAACATGCATGATAGCATTCCATCAAATTGGCTATATTTTACTAGCAAGGATTCTGACACACCAACGTGAGGCAGATGCTTTCCAAAGTTGCGTGTAAGGGGAACACGTCAAACTTAATGAAACATTTGAGGGTGCAGGTAATCAACTTAAAGGCTTGGGACACCATCACTTTCACTGAGTACATTTACATGGACACCAACACTCTGATTTTAATATAATTAAGACAATATTCTGATTAGGAGTCTACCATGTAAACAGCGATTTTTTTTTATATATTAAAGGACCACAGACACCCGCATCGCAAAATGCGAAAGTGTTTTCTTTCCATTTGTCGTGTGGTATCAATTTCCATTAAAACATCACTCCCACCAGTCCTTACTTAATACTCGCATCAAACACCTCAGTTTGTCACGGGGGCATGAATGAAATGTTCCTGAATGAAAGTGAAAGTGCCGAAATGCAGTTAAAGACGAAAAATAAAAGAGGAACACCCGAAACGACATGAAACTTCGGAGGAAACGCTGGAAAGCACGGTGATGTAAAAACGCTAATGGATCTATGTGCTATAACATGTAAAACTGGATCATGAAAGGAACATTATCATATTATAATCTTATTTAGATTAAGGGAAATCATTAGAGCACTGATGAACCCTGGAAAAAAAGGAGTTCACTAATTTTGATGACAGCTTTTCCGCAGGTTAATAATAAGCTGATGTAATTTTAATTGCATAATGCAAATCTTGCATTCATGCTAACAACCAAATGACAAGAAATATCAACCAAATCAAAAGAAATATATTAATGCAATTCAAATATATATTTGATTTGATGTTTACATTAAACTTTAATTAGATAGTTCAATTAAAATGATTTAAAAATATTTATTTTTTTAAATAATTATGTGGCTCAAAAGTATTTGTTTAGACACCGTTTTGGCTCCGGTACATTTTAAAAGATTCGATTTAGCACCGGTATCGAAATAACCCCAAACGATACCCAAACCTACTGATAATCATACCGTGTAGCCGCCGATGCGTTGGTCTCTGTTGAACTCTTTTCCATTCTTCAGCCAGCGTAGTTTGGGAGTTGGGTTTCCTTCAGCTTGACATTGGAATTTCACCATTTTGCTGACTAGCACAACATAAGGCTTTCTTCTCATCTTTTCAGGTCGGGCCCAGCGAGGTGCCATCGCTAGAGGGAAAATAATGGGGTAATTATCTATAAACAATGCACAGAGGTTTGACTATCAGATTACAAAAAACATGTACAGTTGAAATCAGAATTATTAGGCCCTATTGAAATTGCTCTGTTTATTAGGGGCCGAGCACCGAATGGAATTGATCTGTTTATTATTATCATTATTATTATTAGGCAGCACGGTGGCTTAGTGGTTAGCACTATCGCTTCACAGCAAGAAGATCGCTGGTTTGAGTCCCGACTGGGCCATTTAGCATTTCTGTGGGAAGTTTGCATGTTCTCTCCGTGTTGGCGTGGGTTTCCTCTAGGTGCTCCGGTTTGCCCTACAGTCCAAAGACATGCTCTATAGGTGAATTAGATTAACTTAATTTGCCATAGTGTATGAATGCGTGTGTGAATGAGAGAGTGTATGGGTGTTTCCCAGTACTGGGTTGCGGCTGAAAGGGTATCCGCTGCGTAAAACATATGCTGGAATAGTTTGCAGTTTATTCCACATCAACACATTAATGAAGAGATTTAAATGTACAAGAGTTTTAAACCTACTGACTTACCATTAGAAAAAACGTAGAAGATCTTTTCTCTGCTGCTGCCGCTGGTGCTGTTAATCTTCATCTGATATTCTCCTCTATCTGTAAATATGGTGTTTACGATGGTCAGAGATCCAGTTTGATTGTCCAGCTTCAGTCTGCCTCTGAATCTCTCAGCATCTTCATCACACTGAACATCAGTACAGATATAACTGAGATCTCCTCTGAGTTCGGCTATGCGAATGCCTTCATAAAACCACATAAATCTGTCTTGTTGGTTTGTTTCAACGCCAGTCTGTAGAGTGACGGAATCTCCCCTGCTCACAAACACTTCATCTTTATCAACACCAGACACACCTGGAAGAAAAGACTGGTTTATTAATAGTTCAATAAAAAAAATTATGCGTATTTATATATATATATATATATATACATATTTATATATATATATATATATATATATATATATATATATATATATATATATATATATATATATATATATATATGTATATGTATGTATATGTGTATATATATATATATACATATATATGTATATATATATATATATATATATATATGTGTGTATATATATATATATATATATATATATATATATATATATGTGTGTGTATATATATATATATATATATATATATATATATATATATATATATATATATATATATATATATATATATATATACACACACATATATATATATATATATATATATATATATATATATATATATATATATATATATACATATATATACATATCAGCCACATCAGCAGCATATGGCTACTTCAAAGCAAGATCAATATAGACAAAATCATATTACAATAATAACAGCTTCATAATTCAATAAGAGATGATGCAATTAAATAAATAGAAAATACAAACATTTTAACATTAAAAACATTAGATATGATATTTTAGATATGATAAATGACTCAAAACTCTTCTCAGGGATCCCTGTGCAGTGAAAGACATCTTCCTAACATTAAACAGTTTACTATTAGTGTGACGTCATCACACTAAGTTAAACTAAGTACGAAATAACTCATTTAAAGCCTTGTGAAATACAAAGGATGCTATTTTTCATGATATCCGCGTTTAATATGTCAAACTGAATGTTCATTTACATTCAGTACATTATGTAAGTTGTTTTGGACAAAAGCGTACCTGCTAAAAGACTCATTCATTCAGTTTCTTTTCGGCTTAGTCACTTTATTAATCTAGGGTCGCCACAGCGGAATGAACCGCCAACTTATCCATGTTTTACGCAGCAGATGGTGCACTTCCAGCTGCAACCCATCACTGGGAAAAATCCATAAACTATGGCGTTCACACACACACGCATATTTAGCTTACCCACTTCACCTATATAGCATGTCTTTGTACTTGTGGGAGAAACGGGACCTTCTTGCCTTGAGGGGATCGTGCTACCCACTGCGCCACCGTGACGCCATGTGAATGTAATGTTAACCGTTAACTTTTTTAACTGGACTTCAGCTAAAACTACAGCTCGTTCAGCTTTCATTTTTAACATTAGAAAAGAGAAACACGACAAACAACTTGTGGACCGGAATAACTTACAAAAGCAAAAGTCTTACCGTTCTCAGATACCACTAAACACAGCAGGAAAATGAGTGAAAGAAAATGATGATTCATGTTCATTTTCTGAACAAAGATGGACTTTGATTCCGCGAAATTACGACTAAAACTGATGTTCGACGACAATTACTTTACTAGTTTGAGTGAAGTAATGGGACTCGAGCATAAGGGACTATTTAACAAACTCTCTCCATCTTCATAGTTGCGCGGTGTCGTGTGCACACAGGGACTGGTATTCATACAAAACAAAAGTCTCTTTCATCTCACACATTTAGTAATACAAATGTTATTGGAAAACGTTGTGAAAAAATATTCATGTCATATATTCATGTCATAAGTCTGTGGGTAAAGAAAAATGTTTATTCTCATAATGAATATGACACGTTAAATACATTTCTAAATCTGTGCATGATTTACAAAAGTTCATATAGGACAACAATATCTGTGTCAAAATTATTGTATATCATCATTATTATTATTATTATTTCATTCATTTCTTTTAAGCTTTTACAGACATTGATTTCTCTACAAGAACTCTTTCTTTGTAGAAAAACGCATACTGAGAACTTTTTATACCACTTATATCGAGAGTTTATTAAGCTTTTCCTTTTTATGCTGGTTCTCTTCACTTACGTTAGAGAGAAAAATCGACTGCAAAATTTAGTCAAGACTTGCTCCAAGATTATTGGTCTACCTCTGAGGAGTCTAGTGGAGTTACATGAACAGCAAGTATTAAGGAAAACTCAAAGTGTGATAAGAGATGACTCCCATCCTCTGAAGCCTTTTTTTGTTCTGTTGCCCTCTGGAAGAAGGTTAAGAAGCATTAAATGCTCTTCCAACAGATATAAATTTACATTTGTTCCAGAGGCAGTAAGGCTTTACAACATTACATTTTAGCAAGTTTTAAATTTACATTTCTAATACATGTGTTTTTCCAAGTTTTTTTTTTTTTTTTAACTATTTATGAAATTATACATGAAGCAAGCTGGATTGTTATTGTTTTTGTTTTGTTTTTTAACACTGTTTGTAAGCGATTTGTCTGTGTTTGTTGAATCATGAAAAGCTATTACCCTAATCTAATTGCCCCTGGTGGGATTAATAAAGTTGTTAAACTTAAACTTAAACTTAAGGATGGGTGTAAGTAGACTACGGAATATATATTTTATTTCAATTTTAAGACTTTAAACTACAGTTTGCTTTCATAATGATAAAAATAAAATACTAAAACAACTTAAAAATCCAAATCTACAAATTTCCATTTACTAAATCCAACCCATATTCTTTATTATTCTTAGTTTTGATTAGAAACAAAATTAACTGTGTTGCTTGATTATTCTAATCATTTTTATGGATTAATATTATTGTTGTTATTGCTGACATTACACAAAAAAAAGGCAAAGCAGGATGACTTTAAACTTTTTCAGTTGACAGATTATTGCGCAAAATAAAAGACCTAGAGCTGAAAATAAATACTAATGCTGGGAGAAAATAGAGGAAATGACAACAGATAGTAAGAATCAGAATATCCACCAAAGTTTTCAGTCATTTGTGGTGTTTAAAAGTCTAAATGTTTGCACCTTGACATAATATTTTAGATTTAATCAGCTAAAAAGAGAAAAAACATCTTGTAAGTGAACAAGAGCAAGTGACGCAGAGCTCAGCGTTTGGTGTGGAGCCAGCATAAGAACATCATGACGATTCTACATGGTCTCAACAGCTAAACGTAAACCTCTAAATGTCAGCAGGACCACAAACAGCCATGCTCACTGTTTTACACTCACACTCATTCTCACACGCATATGCAGATAGTCAACAGACACAAGTTAATGCTGGGTCAATTAAATAATAACAAAATGCTAAATCCTTTTGACATTAATTGACATGAAAAAGTGTTTCAAAGTGCATCTTTAAGAAAACAATTCCACTATAATCTGTGTTTCTCTAAGCTTCAGCTGGTGCTCTTCTCATGTTCCCTTTATGTTCTCATGTTTAACTTCAAAGTCTAAAAGTAACAACCTTACACTGATTATGGGACTTCCCATGTTTGGTGTTCATCAATATGTCTCAGTCTGATTATGGGATGTCCCACGTTTAGAGTTCATCAATGTCTCAGTCTGATTATGGGATGTCCCACGTTTAGTGTTCATCAATATGCCTCAGTCTGATTATGGGATGTCCCACGTTTAGTGTTCATCAATATGCCTCAGTCTGATTATGGGATGTCCCACGTTTAGTGTTCATCAATATGTCTCAGTCTGATTATGGGATGTCCCACGTTTAGAGTTCATCAATGTCTCAGTCTGATTATGGGATGTCCCACGTTTAGTGTTCATCAATATGCCTCAGTCTGATTATGGGATGTCCCACGTTTAGTGTTCATCAATATGCCTCAGTCTGATTATGGGATGTCCCATGTTTATTGTTCATCAATATGCCTCAGTCTGATTAAGGGATGTCCCACGTTTAGTGTTCATCAGTATGCCTCAGTCTGATTATGGGACGTCTCACTGGTGTTCATCAGTTGGTCATTGGACATCCTATTGTTAGCGTCCACCTCAGTATGAGTAGAGGATGAGTCTTCATCATGATTGACCTGCAAAAGAGTTATGTTCTGCTTAGGTGTAAAAAATCAAAACTTCCTGATCCTATTCCAGCACTGTATCAGCTTGAAAGGATGAATTTGACTAAACAGGAAATTCTGATGTGATTCAGGCCAACACGCTCAAACATTAACCTGACGAGTTGCAACGTGTGGAACAAACCAGATAGTACAGATGCTCACCGATGGCCCAATAACTGTCAGCTTGATGTGTTTCAGCCTTAAGAATAGTCTGTGAGTTGGTCAAAGGTATTTAGAAGTCCTCTTTACTACTCGTTTCACTGATTTAGGAGATAGTTTCAGTGCTAAAATGCTTTCTTAATATTCATAAATTTTCCTTTGGCTTTATTTCAGAGGTCGCCACAGCGGAATGAACCGCCTTCTTTCTTGATAACTCTTAGAGAATGTATTAGAAGTCTTAAATTGATGGCTGACGCCCATTATTTTATAGACTTTCTCCTAAATCTGTAATTTAGGAGACACTTTTAGCTTTAAGATGTTTTGTGTTTTCTAGAAGTGCTAGAAAAGACGTACATGCAGAATACCTTCATCCACATCACTGGATTCTGTGTTTGTGCTGGTGGGTGAACCGTTATCACTGTGCTCAGTCCTCCGTCTGATGGCTGTTTGAACAAAAACAATATTAAACACATTATTTATAATAATTTATTCACAAAATGGAGCTTATATTTCAGCTCACCTTTTCTTATTTTTTTGGGGTTTTAAATAGTAAATCACAGAAGCTGCTGCAGCAAGAAGCAGAATAAGAGCACATATTCCTGCTACAACAGCTGGAGGAAGACCTGGTTCTGGAAATATAAACACAGATAGTTTTGAGAAAGTTTGAGTTTTAGAAAGTTTTGTTTTCATCAACGAATAACTGGATCTGGTGTAAATAAATACTGCAGTACTATTGAGGTGAACCTAATCCTATTATGCATCTAATGTTATCCAGTCAACATACAATTTTAAAGTATATTCTAAACAAACACTTTTCCATTTTTCATATTACAGATGAGTTTTTTTGTATTTACCATATGTATGTTCACTTTCATCCACTGTCTAACAGCTTTTTCTTATTTGTTTCTGCATGTTTCAGACAACATTAACTGTATTTTAGTGATATTTTAATAAGAGGATTTTAACTGAGCTTCTGAAATGTTATTAAGGGCTATTCATTATTCTCGTATTTATAAAAGAAAACCCCAAATTATTTTTAGTGAATGAATATGGAGAGCTGCAGCTTTTGTTTTTTACTTTTTGTGACAAGACCAGGATATACAGTATGCAGGAATTTTAATGATAATTTCAACACCTTTTTAAAGAGCCCCTATTATAGGGTCTTTGAAAATGCCCATCCATGTAGTGTGTAACACAGCTCTAAGTGAAGTGAAATATCCAGCTAAGGCTTAAATCTGTAAGTGAACAGTGTTTAAAACTATTGATTCATCTATAAAAGAGTCGACTCATAGTGCTTCAAACGAGTTCGTCTTGATAACGAGTCATTAGGTGTTTCGTGATGATGCGACTATGAAACACAAGTACTTGCACGCGCAAACCCGGGACATTTGAAACCTGTGGCCCCGCCCACTAACACAGAAAAAAAGCCACACACAGACAGACACCGGTCGAATGAAGTCACGCTGTGCAGATGGATATTATTGACAGTTCACCCAAAGATGAAAGCTCAGCGTTATAGCCCAGCCTTGAGCAGTTTGAGTGCTTCTGGAAACTACATGCTTACAAAGAAGACTTCATCGGCCGTTTGTTAAAAGAAGGATCAGTAAAGACTGTCAGAACATGGATCAGTGCATCATGGATCAGTTTCTTCCTCTATTTCACAAGTGTAAGTACGTGCGATTAAAATTGTTGCCTTGTTTACTCTAGCTTGCAAATTAAGTATTTAGTTGTGTTTAGTTGTAACCGCGTGTGCTGTATCAGGGTAACTCTTTATATTCTCATAGCGCGTGTAAAACCACGTTGAAAACGCGACGCGTGCAGCTTTGTTTACGGATCGTCAGCTGTTCCTACACACGTGCAACGGTCAAGTTTCAAAATAGTTCAGCTCAGGTTCGAGGTGAGGTGTCTGAATTACAACCAGCAAGCTGAACTGGCGCTCTAGGCCAGTGTTTCCCAACCCTGTTCCTGGAGGCACACCAACAGTACATATTTTGGATGTCTCCCTTTTCTGACCCATTAACTTCAGGTGTTGGAGTCTCTTCTGATGTTATGATAAGTTGATTCAGGTGTGTTTGATTAGAGAGAGGTTGAAAATGTGTACTGTTGGTGTGCCTTCAAGAACAGGGTTGGGAAACACTGCTCTAGGCGAACGGTGAGGGTAATGTGTGTGTGTGTGTGTGTGTTGTGTCTTCTGAGGAGGAGGGTAATGTGTGTGTGTGTGTGTGTGTGTGTGTGTGTGTGTTGAAATAATGATTTATTTTCATGTTTTGTGTATTGTCTTTCCTATGTGTTCCTGGTTCATGAATATTCAACATACAATACTGTGCAGAAATGCAAATACAAAAAGTAGGCTTCTACCTATTAAGTTCAGAATATCTCTGGTCTAAGAAGTTACTAGTAACTAGAAAAAAAAGAACTAGTTTTATGTTTGCCATTCAAGACAAGTATAATTGAATAATAGTAGAATACATACTATTATCTAATAAATAAGAACTAGTATCTAATTAATAAGTACTAGTAACTTTACAAAAGACAGGAAAAAGATAAAGCACTAGTAGAATTGGCACTACCTAAAGAACAGGCACTTGTATCTAATAAATAAGTCCTAGTACTTAATGGAAAGGATACTAGTATCTAAAATATGAGTACAAGTAACATGAAATATATATACTAGTACGGGTTATAAATTAAATGTCACTACGGCTTGCCATACTACCTCCTTATAGTTGCGCAATGTCGTAGGCACACAGATGGTTTTCCTTTGAATCTCCATACAAAACAAAAGTCTCTTTCAGATTAAACATTTAGTGATACAAATGTTATTGGAAAAGGTTGTGAAAAGAATGCAATTGTCATAGCTTGTGGATATAGAAAAATGTCTGCGTAACACTAGCAAGCAAACAATTTACACGTCCAGTATTTTTATTCTCATAACCCCAAACGTCACAGTACTGTAAAAATATTAATTATTGTTATACAGTTTCATAAAAAAAATGACACATTGATTTTTCTAGTAGAACCGAATTAGATGATAGACAACAAGTAAAAAAAACTATCTATTAATCTCCATTTACTAAATGCAACCCAGAATCTTCATTATTATTTGTTTTGAAGAAACAAAACATATTTTGAAGCTTTATTATTCTAATAATTTTATGTATTATTGTTGTTGTCATCAAAAGCAAAAAAAATAAATAAAATAAAACAGGTACAAAAAAATACATTGGACAAGAATAGCTGAAGCTAGAGCTGAAAATAATGCTGGGAGAAAAAAAATGAAAGATGACAACAGTCAATAAGAATCAGAATATCCGCCAAGGTTTTCAGTCATTCGTGGTGTTTAAAAGACTAGATGTTTGCACCTTGACATATTTTTTTTTTTTAGATCCAAAATAATCTGTTACTTGATTAATTTATTATAATCATTACATAAATGTTTTTAATGGCTGATAATAATACTGTTTTGGAAGTTAAATTGCAAGAAATATCGTTATTGCAACAGCATCACATCTTTTCCAAGAATCATGCAGCCCTATAAGCAACACTCAACAAGACCTAAAGAGAAACTGCAGCAGGATGCTAATGGTCTAATCTGATTCAAGGAATTATGATATTATCTTGCACAGAGAAAATAATGTTTTAGAGAAAGCCAGAATAAAAAAAAAAAAAAAAGCTAATTCTTGTGAAAGTCCTGTAGTTGTAATCCTGTCAAATTTAGCTTTGCTCATTTTTTTGTGTGGTAAATTTATGTTGTACTGCTGAAATACCACAGGTCATTTCTGTAAGGGAAAGTCCAGCATCTTCACATCTGGCACACTGTCTTGACTAGTGCGGTTGGGTGACATCTACAAGAAACGAGACGTAGCGAAATGTATAAATGCTATTGCTAGACATAACCACTAGATGTGAGCAGTGTTATACTTACCAGTGATGTAGATGAAGGCTCAGAAAAAGAAACTGCCTTCTGATATTCTGGTTCCCCATCCTTAAAGAAACGATACAAATCACTTTCATGCAGAATTGTTTATTTACCGAATCAAGAAACAGCTGGATTCACGTTGCATCCTAAATATATACTAATTTTGCAGTATTTTATTATAACACAATACGCTCTATGTCAGCGGCGTCAAACTCAGTTCCTGAAGCGCCAGGGATCAGGTGTGTTTAATTAGGTTTGGAACTAAACTGTGCAGAGCTGAGGCGCTTCAGGAACCAAGTTTGACACCTGAGCTCGTATATGTCGTATATAAATGGGAACTTGAACACAAACTCACCATCGCTCTCTGGTGTCCAAAGCAGAAAATCACATCTCCAAAAATAAAAACTTTTACCAGATAGGGTACGACTGCGACATAATTATACGCTGCTGTTCTCCACAGTGGGAAAGCTGAGGAACCTGTATAATAAACAATGCACAGACCCTGAAAATGTGGAATGTAAAAACTGACAATGTTTTGCTTACATTGAACAAAAAAACTGCAAATAAATCCATTTAACACGTTTCTGTTGTAATTAGGCCTATATTTAGCAGTGCAGTTTAGCAAACATTAGCATCTAATGCTTAACTCTGCGGTTTGGTCAGGAGTTGCTTGTTCTCATTAAAGGTCAAAGGTCGAACCTCAAATGTTAAAGGTGAACATGCATCAGAGAGAGAGAGAGAGAGACGAATGTAAAGGTCACATTCCTAAAGGAGTGTGTGTGAGAAAGTAATACCAAAACACACATTGAAATCAATGCTAACTTCACCCTCAGTCATTCCTCAAGTGTTTCATAATAAACAACTTCACAAATACACAATGCAAGGCGTTAATAAAATGTGTTTATTATGTTAAGAAACAAACTACACTTGTAAGGCACTTTAGCATTGGCTCTGAAATGACAGACATGTAAGAAAATACTTTGCAAGTGTGCAGGAAAGACTTCATTTACAGTGCTTTTGATGTCTTTTACCCAAAATAAAATCTCACGTGTTGATAATTTACAACATTTAAGACACAACACTTTGTTAGTGTGAAAACAGCTCCAACGTAATGGACTTTCACATGTGTTCTGGATGATTCTGTAGGCACATGATGAACTCTTTAACCGGATGATTCTGGAAACAGATCTGATAAACTGCATTGAACAGGGGGAACCTGTGGAGGAAGTCAACATAAATTACTTAATATGAGACTAATGAAGTTATATTTAAGATATTTAAGTGTGGAAAACAAAAAAAAAACACAAAGACAGTTACTTTTCCACCAGATTTTTGTGTTTGAGGATCTGATGAACCTCTGCTGCCGTTGCCGGACCTTGAAGCTTCTGGCCGTTCAGCATCTCCTTCTCAAGCTCCTCGATAGACTGACAATAAACATAAATGACATGTGATGCACACAAACAGTAGATTTTAATCATAAATCTCAAATTGTACTTCAGTATTTATGTAAACACAAGGGTCGTGATGAGAAATCGCCATTAGAACAGTATATTTGGGGGGTTAATACTTTTGCACAATGTTTATATATCCATGTTTTTATACTACAGGGCTGTTGAATGCTTGATTATGATTGGCTGATGCCGTTATTTTCAGATAAACACACAGCTAAAGTAGTTCCGGTAGGTTTTAAGCGCATTCCAGCTCCATATCACTACGCTGAATGATTTCAGTTATTTCACAGCTACAACAGTCACATCAAAACACAACAGAAGGCTTTGGATGAGGTGTGTAAGAGGCTAGTGCTGCCCACAGGAGCAGTTTGAGGACAAATGCCTGACAAATGTCCGAAATACAACCTCTGAACAGTGTCTTTAGCTGTGGAAACCATAGTTTAAGTGAAATAATTCACTCCAGTCTATTGAATTATAGAAAATAATACACAACCAATGTGTACTTAACACTCCATTACTTTCAGTTTTGTTGTACCTTTGATTAATTTTTTTTGACAATGCTTTTAGACTGATTTATCTTTCTTTTTTGGTCAATTTCATGACAAACATGATTTCATTGCATTAGCAGTGTGTTTGGGATGATCATCATGCTGAAAAATAAAGCCTGCACCAATGAGTGCTTTCTAGAGGTAATGGCATAATGGATTAAAACCTGTTTGTACTTTTCAACATTCATAATCTCAGCAGTTCAGACAGTACTGCCAACAGCACTGGCAGAAATACAGCAGAAGCCAGGACAAACAAACCAGGACAGACTACAGCATGTCTCTCTGAAGGACAAAAGCATTTTGTCTCATTAATTCTGCATCTCTGTCCAACTGTTCCTTTCACACGTCTTAAACAATTAGATCAAAAAATAAATAAATAAATATCCCATACCTGTTTTTTCAGATTTATTCTAATAAAGATAATGGGAAATAATTGTATAAGATAATAATAACAGCCATACTGATGAATGCAGATATGAGGGGGTTCAAATTTATGATCAAATGTTTTAAAGGGGTCATATATTGCGAGGTCAAGTCTTCCTTTGTCTTTGGAGTGGTTCAAGCTATTAAAAAAAAATAAATAAATAAAATAAAAATAATAATAATATTATATATATATATATAAAAGACAAGAATGGGTGTTGTTCAATAGTTTTAGGACAAAATTGATTTTGATATGATTCTGATTAAAGTCTCAGACACCCAAATGTAAATGCAAGAAAGGAAGCCATAGACTTAATACTGCAGTTTTGTTGGCACTGCTAATATGTTTCGGAGATGCTATGCATTTCATTGTGGATACAAACTATTTTACTTGGAAAATAAATCCTTAACAACCTTAGGTTCTTCTTAAATCATGCTTGCAGAGTTAATAATCTTAGTAATCTGCATTGTCTAAATTAGAATCAGCCTCGAGTTGATCAGGTAGTAATAATGTCAACACCTGCCAGTATTGCTTTGGAAGCTTATTTACCTTATATGCTAAGGCAGTGTTTCCCAACCCTGTTCCTAAAGGCACACCAACAGTACACATTTTCAACCTCTCCCTAATCAAACACACCTGAATCAACTTATCATAACATCAGAAGAGACTCCAACACCTGAAGTTAATGGGTCAGAAAAGGGAGACATCCAAAATATGTATTGTTGGTGTGCCTCCAGGAACAGGGTTGGGAAACACTGTGCTAAGGGACATAACATGCCTGTCACATGCTTCACCAATTATTAGCCACTCAAAATGCACTGGATGGTTGGCCAATCAGAGATCATTGGTCTATTCAGAGGAAAGCCGCGGTCACACTGCAATTTTCGGCCTCATTGACTTCCATTAATATGCATCCGAATACTGTAGATTGGAAATGCAATGCAAGCTCCTGCAACAAGTTTCGCATTTCGCTGTGGTCACATTGCACTTTTCGCACAATAGACTTCCATTCATATGGATGTGAATGCAGCAGACCACAATTGCATGGTCATGCGGCAAGTTTCAGATCTTGCTGCATTGCAAAGTTCAAGCATGGTAAACTCTGACCTGTAAAATCGCATCACATGATTGTGTGAGACCAAGAGAAGGTCAAAACATGACCATGTACAGAAATGTAAAATATGGATCAATCTCATGCTTTTGTTATTGTCCAATAATCTTGTTTTATCCCACCCCTTTTTGCAGCACCGTATGGAAGAATTTCGCATGCTCAAACTCTAGTGTGACTGCAGCTTTTGAAAGTTCAAGCTTGGTGAACTCTGATCTGCAAAATTGCATCATGTGATTGTGTGAGACCAATAGAAGGTCGAAACATGACCTCTCAATACAGAAATTTTAAATATGGACAACAGAATACCCACTGATCTGAATGAATTTCTGTGTCTAAACACAAGACGGCATCCACAACAGACAAGTGACAAAAACTACAGAAATTTAAATATTTTGTTTCAGCACTAAGACAGTTTGCTAAGCGTTAAATAACTATTATTGATTATTTATCAACCAGAAAAACACAAACAAAATGGCATTTCTTCAGTGCAGCAAGTGCTCAAAACTACTCACTCTTTTCAATTCTCTCCATTAAGTGGATTTGGGCATATTTGGGATTTTGGATGCAGCCAATGAGCTTTATAAAAATGTTGTTTCAGAGAGGCAGGGCACTTTTCAATCTTAAATAACACAACACAAAATACACAAAATAATATTGTTTTTTAGCAACATCATATGACCCCTTTATCCAAGAACCAAAAAGGTTCCTACTGATTCAAAAGCAGTGTGTTTTGAAAAGCTGTGTGTTAAACAAAATGAAAAACTTTAGGTGTAAAGACAACAAAAAAATACATACTTTTCCAGTTCTTGCGAACGCTTCTCCAACTTTGCGGTTGCGTCCGCCGTAGCAGGTAGTGATGAGGTCGGCGACGCCACAGCTTTCCAGAAACGTGGCGGGAGAAACCGGACTTGCTGTGCAGAATAACCGAGCAAAGGCAATCATTTCCATCAAACCCAAACGAATCACGGCGGCTTTGGTGTTGTCACCGAAACTCAGGCCGTCACAGAAACCAGCGCCCACTGCAACAATATTCTACAACACAAACGCATCAATAAAATATAGATAGAAGCTTCAAGAATAATGCTTAAAAGAATTGTTGGATTACCTTTAGTGCTCCACAGATCTCCACAACATCAGCCTCTTCCACAACAGTCACACGGAAGTTTTGCGTTTGCATTAGTTCTTTGAGAAGGGGTCCGTGAGGTTTGCTTTTACACCCTAAACACAAGATTATTCTTGATTATTTGAAGAAAAGTAAATGATTTTAACTTTTTTCATCATTACCACAAGACAATACGTCATTAACACATTTTACACATTACCAAAAACGACAGATTAAACTTTTTTCGTCATGACCACAAGACAATACTTCATTACCACATTTTACACATTACCGAAACTATAGATTAAACTTTTTTCGTCATTACCACAACACAATACGTCTTTATCACATTTTACACATTACCGCAACTACAGATTAAACTTTTTTTGTCATTACCACAACACAATACGTCATTATCACATTTTACACATAACCGAAACTGCAGATGAATCTTTTTTCATCATTACCACAACACAATACATCATTATCTCATTTTACACATTACCGAACTCAGATTAACTTTTTGCATCAGTACCACAACACAATACATCATTACCACATTTGTACACGTTACCGAAACTACAGATTAAACTTTGTTCGTCATTACCACAACACAATACGTCATTACCACATTTTAACACATACCGAAAACTACAGATTAACTTTTTTCATCATTCAACCCAATACAAATTTCCATATTTTACACATAACCGCAAATTACACAACACAATACATCATTACCACATTTTCCACATTACCGCAACTACAAATTAAACTTTTTTTGTCATTACCACAACACAATACGTCATTACCAAATTTTACACATTACCGAAACTACAGATTAATTTTTTTCGTCATTACCACAACACAATACATCATTACCACATTTTACACATTACCGAAACTACAGAATAATCTTTTTTCATCATTACCACAACACAATACATCATTACCACATTTTACACGTTACCGCAACTACAGATTAAACTTTTTTCGTCATTACCACAACACAATACATCATTACCACATTTTACACATTACCGAACGTACAGATTAAACTTTTTACATCATTACCACAACACAATACATCATTACCACATTTTACACGTTACCGAAACTACAGATTAAACTTTTTTCGTCATTACCACAACACAATACGTCATTACCACATTTTACACATTACCGAAACTACAGATTAAACTTTTTTCATCATTACCACAACACAATACAAAATTTTCCATATTTTACACATAACCGAAAATTACACAATAATCTTGTTTTGTCATCACCACAACACAATACATCATTTCCACATTTTACACATTACCGAAACTACAGATTAATCTTTTTTCGTCATTACCACAACACAATACATCACCACATTTTACACATTACCAAAACTACAGATTAATCTTTTTTCGACATTACCACAACACAATACGTCATTACCAAATTTTACACATTATCGAAACTACAGATAAATTTTTTTCGTTATTACCACAACACAATACGTCATTACCACATTTTACACATAACCGAAACTACAGATTAATCTTTTTTCATCATTACCACAACACAATACATCATTACCACATTTTACACATTACCGAAACTATAGATTAATCTTTTTTCATCATTACCACAACACAATAGGTCATTACCACATTTTACACATAACCGAAACTACAGATTAATCTTTTTTCATCATTACCACAACACAATACATCATTACCACATTTTACACATAACCGAAACTACAGATTAATCTTTTTTCATCATTACCACAACACAATACGTCATTACCACATTTTACACATTACCGAAACTACAGATTAATCTTTTTTCATCATTACCACAACACAATACATCATTACCACATTTTACACATTACCGAAACTACAGATTAATTTTTTTCGTCATTACCACAACACAATACGTCATTGCCACATTTTACACATTACCGAAACTACAGATTAAATTTTTTAGTCATAACCACAACACAATACATCATTATCTCATTTTCCACGTTACCGAAAACTACAGATTAAACTTTTTTCGTCATTACCACAACATAATACATCATTACCACATTTTACACATTACCAAAACTACAGATTAATCTTTTTTTTATCATTACCACAACACAATACGTCATTACCACATTTTAAACATTACCGAAACTACAGATGAATTTTTTTCGTCATTACCACAACACAATACGACATTACCACATTTTACACATTACCAAAACTACAGATGAATTTTTTCGTCATTACCACAACACAATTTGTCATTACCACATTTTACACATTACTGAAACTACAGATGATTTTTTTTCGTTATTACCACAACACAATACGACATTACCACAGTTTACACATTACCGAAACTCCAAATTAAACACACCCATAAAACTCCACACCTTTTGATACCTCAGTTGTAGTTACAGTGCTAGACATGCCTCTTTCTGCTGATTGGCTACAGGTGTGTTTCAGGACATTTGGGTCTGATAATGTGGTCAAAAGTGTGTGCAAATATTACTTAGTGTGAATTTAATGAACAAAAAAGTATTAATGTTGTGCACCAATAACATAATTAAAACACAATAGTAATGTAAATATATTTTAAAACAATTAACAATATTTATGTGTATTGGGGCAATGATGCATGCTGCATGTTTAAAGAATAAATATGTCAGAAATACAACATTATATCCAAAAAACAAAACAAAAACACTCCATAATATCTACAGATAACATATCCATTTTTTCAGCAGACTTACCGATAGTGGTTTCACAAAATTTCTCATCTGCGACCTCATTGGCCAGATTGGCTCCCATCAGCACAGTCATGGTGATGCCCAGTTTCTCCCTAATGACATCAGAAATCAGTTTCAGCCCGTCAGGACCCTCATCCACACCCTTACGAAACACACACACAGTGATATAAACTCAGGTATAAACTCAAGCTTCACTGCACAGAAAAACAGGTGAGCATGAATGGGGAAACTCACCTTGATTAGAGACATTCCCACTGCATCCGGCTTGATGTGGCCCTTGATTGTGTCACAAATCCGAGACACAAACTGGTGTGGGATGACGAAGATGAGGATGTCTGCACCCTTCACTGACTCCAGCAAATCGGGAACTGCCAACTTAGGAGAAAAACACATATTTAATATGGGGTTTATTATGGATGCTGGTTTGTGCAATTGTAATTTAAACATTACAAATTACCTATTCTTGACTTATCAACTGCAATTGTGGCTTTGTTTTCCTTAGAATTGTAAGACATAACCAGGGTGCGCATTAAAGGGGGGTTTGGGGGAGATTGACTCCCCTAATTAACGCTTGACCCCCCTGAAGGACATCAAAACAAGTTGTATGGGAGGTCAGCCCTTTTATAGTAGGAAATAGCTTTCTCTGATCTTTGATTCATATCTTAAATATTAATAATTAAAAATGTATAATATAAATATACATTTGGCCCCCACTATAACGGTTCATACCTTTGTGAATCTATGATTGCGTCAATCAATGCCAGGAAAAATGATTCAACAGTTTGAAACTGGCATTTCTGGCATCTTAAGTATTTACAAAACACGCTTCTTGTAAAATATTTGTAAAAT
Organism: Danio aesculapii; assembly: GCF_903798145.1. Classification (NCBI taxonomy): domain Eukaryota; kingdom Metazoa; phylum Chordata; class Actinopteri; order Cypriniformes; family Danionidae; genus Danio; species Danio aesculapii. The sequence goes on from NC_079456.1 coordinate 8,200,951, forward strand.
ATTATGTTTATATCTGCATGTAGCCATAAAAAAAGATTTGACACATAATTTGTACAGTTTGACCGACAGTAACCTCTAAAATAGTCACTAAATATCCCTGAAAACACTGAAAACGTATACCTTTTATTAATAAATCAGATATAATTCAAATACATTCAGTAATTTGATTCACTGAAGCATGCATTACCAAACTACTAGCGAAAAAGTTGACCCCCTCATCATCAATGTATAATTCCCACCCTGGATATAACATTTTATTACTTCATGAAAAAAAGATACAAACTAAAATATCAGACTTTTTTTCTTCATGACATTTTAGATAGATTTTTAGAAAGCTGCAAGATAAAAATTGTCGTTTTTAAGAAACCTTATAAGGTACTAATAATAATTTCTCATGTTAACTTGTTATTTATATTTTTTTCTCAGGTTAACTCTAACATGGGCATGGGCCAGTTTAAGATTCTGACGGTTATGATAACCTTGGATAAAAATATCACAATTTCACGGTATTGTGATTACTGCTGTAAAATATGTTTTTATAAATGTCTAGGTTAAATAATAACAATAGTAATAATAATAATAATAATTAATAAATAATTAATTAATTTAAAAAATGAAAAAAATAAATAAATAAATAAAATCACCCATTGAACACAATACATTTTATTTTAGGAAACATTTATAATATTCTGGAGCAGTAAACATATCAGACGAAATAATTCAAATAAACCATCGACTTCTGATGTCTTCATTAGTTGTAAAAACCCAGATTTCTTCAAAACACATTAAAAAAAAAACCTTACAAATATCTTAGAAATGGTACAACAGAACATTTTTGCAGTTTTAAAATCTTGACTTTTTCAAACCGCAGTAAAACCGGTTATCTTCCCATGCCTAGTTAACTCCGCTAATTTGTGCCTCATATTTCAGAAAGATTAGAATTGTGGGATACAATCTGAATTAAAAGAATAAAATATCAGAGCTGTGACTTTTTATAAACATTTTATTGTGAAAACAAGCTTCAATATTGTATTATGCTTTTTTCTTTTCCATCTTCATTTTTGTGTCTGCATGGTGTCCCAGACTGCTAATCAAACCAATATGTGACCTTATGTTAAAAACCTTGTTTGGCAATAGGCATGCATTACCAAACTACTACTGAAAAAGTTGACCTCCCCCGATCATCAATGTATAATTTGTACCCTGGAAATAATAATAATGGCTTATATCTTGTGATATTTAATTTTTTATTAAATAATGAAAAAAAGATACCAACTACGAGTCAAGTAGTTAAAAAAGAAACCAACTACAAGTCAAAAATCAACCATTTAGTTAAGAATTTCCATAAATAAAACATTTTATACATTTCCAACTGTAAATACATCAAAACTTAATTCTTGATTAGTAGAATTATATATATATATAATATATATATATTTATAATATATATATATATATATATATATATATATATATATATATATATATATATATATATATATATATATATATATTATATATATTATATATATTGAAATATATAATATATATATATATATTTCAACTTCTTCGAATTTGAAGGTGATTTTCTCAATATTTAGATATTTTTGAACCCTTAAATTCTCAAATACTCATATCTCAGCCAAATATGGTCCAATCCTAAAAACTAGACATCAGTTGAAAGCTTATTTAAACCAGCTTTCATGTGACATATAAATCTCAATTTCAAAAAATGACACATGACAGATTTTTATGTTCCAGAGAGAGAGAAAAGTTTGTAAACATCAACAACTGTTTGCTCAAAAAGCTTCTCATTCTCACCACATTGGGCGGCAGCTTGTGTCCAGGCAGGTATTTGACGTTTTCGTGTTCAGTGTTGATGATTTCGGTGAGCTTGCGTCCATTGATCATCTCCTCAAACACCCACATGTTCACAGTGTTCTCAAAAGTGTTGTATTTGGCTGCATTGGCGCCTACTATCTTGGCAATGGCAGAACCCCTGAGGAAATGAAAAAAACTCAAAGCTTAAAGAGTCCCGATAAACTGTAATGAACACACAGCACTGGATCAGTAATGACAGATGACGCTCTCCTGAGGGCTCAAGAAGCAGATTCATTACTGCGACACACTGACTAGACTATATAATGCGTCTTTAATTAGTTTTATCAGAGCTGAGGTGTACAAGTCGAAAGCATGCAAGTTACCATTGGTGTTTGGGAATTATTGTGATAATATTAGGTATTTAACGATATTCAGACATTCAAAAAGTGTTAATTAATGAGATGGTTCACTCTAAAATGAAAATTTACCATTTACTCAAGTGGTTCCAAATATTTGCTTCTTTATTCTGGTAAACACAAAATAATATAAATTCAGGAAAGCTGAAAACATGTAACCATTGACTTCCTTAGGCGGTGAAGGATTTGATTAATAAATGTGTGTGTATTCTACTGTTTTTACAGCCTGTTTTTCTTGTTCTCTCTATTGTGTCTTTTCACTGCAGAAATGTGTGTGGGTATGCATATTCTGTTCATCTTATCTCGGTGTGGCCGGAACATTCCGTCCCTGCGCAAAAGTCTCTATCTGACTCGCTCACAGATGCACGCACACCTACATGCACACATTCTCACGTATTCTGGTTGCTGTAAGCTGTCTTTGTATCGCTGTTTCCCTCCTTCTATGATAATATTCTTTTGTGTTAGGGCTCAGCTGCAGGCGGACCCTCAATGTGTATATAAGATTGCTCTTCCCTCCCTTGTGTCAGAATAAAATCATACTGAACCACTCAGCTGATTTTCTTTTCATGTTTTCCAAGCTTGGACGGTCTTGATGCAGACACTCACTGGTGATACAAAAACTAGAGTGAAGGGACCTGAGGAAAAAACAGATTTTCCTACAGGCGGAAAAACAAAAGGTTTGAAATAGGGTTGCACGGTTTACCGGTACTATGGTAGTATCGCGATACTATGGCTCCAAAATACTGGTGGTGCCACTGAAGTTTGTAAATGGTAGTATCGTCATTAATGGTTTATCTACAATAGAATGCTCACACGTTTGAGTGACAATCGACTATCTTATTTTAACAATCTGTGGAGCCCTTTAAGGTTGCAAAACTGTAGAATTTGCGCATTTTATAGTAGCTTATTGCACATTTTCTAAAGCTTCAGTTCGAACATACATCTGAATCGGTTCATTTCTGTTCCTGTTAATATGATTTAGTATCTACAACAACCACCACAATCTCGTTAAAAGAACGACTCACAAAGCGAAATTTTTGAATTACTTTGGATTGTTACCTGGGGGTCCGTTCTTCGTGCCTCACTTAAATGATCTAAGATGATTTGGCAGATCCTGGATCTTTTAATCTTGATAATTTCTGGCTAATTCGGTTTTTCAAACAAGTTCGCGAATCAGATTAAAATATCAGGATGAACTGATCTGAGGTCACTGCGTTTGTTGTGAAGTACAGATCTATCGATCCCCGAAATCATGATCAGCAATGCAACGATTGGCTGACAGCACAGCAGAATAATGATATCATCTGATTAATATTCAATTATTCATATGAGCTAAATTACATAAAATTCATAGTAAACAATTTGTTAAATATGATACGCAATAACTACTTGTATTTTTTAAAAATATATTTATTATCTGTTTTTGTCCTGTCTCTGTTATCCTGTTGCACTGTAGAAGCTCTGTCACGAAAACAAATTCCTCGTATGTGTGAACATACCTGGCAATAAAACTCTTTCTGATTCTGATTCAATAACTATACATATTTGTTGTGAGCTGCAGGCTTTACACTTTCATGTGTCGAGAGTATTTAGCAATTTATTTAGTTTTACATTTAGAGCGGATTGATTAATCAGCGTAATAACTGGCTGTTTTAATTAATTCTCCATCAAAAACCATTTTGATATTGGTGAAGGTGTCTGAAACTTTTGCGAAGCATCAAATCACTGGTATACTATCTGTCTGAACGTGAAAGACTGAATAAATTATTATTCCTTTAAAAAATGCAAAACAAATAAAAACTGTTGATTATTGTGCATGTTGTCTAGTATTATAGACAAATTGTACTACTAAAGCTGGATCGGTACCTTAAAATAGTATGTGTTTGTATCTATTTGTATAAAGGTTCTCTTTGAACCCCTTGAATAGAGAACACCGCCATGACAGTTTTTGTACTTTTATTTTGGAGTGGAGATTTCATAAGTTTTATTTACATGTTTTTTAAACTTATATTTAACTTATATTTATGTATATTAAAGAGCCCCTATTGTGGGTTTTTGAAAATGACCTTCCATGTAGTGTGTAGCACAGCTCTAAGTGAAGTGAAATATCTAGCTATGGCTTAAATCTGAAAGTGGCCAGTTTTTAAAACTATTGATTCATCTATAAAAGAGTTGACTCATAGTGGTTAGAATGAATCGTCTTTAAAACGAGTCTTTAGCCGTTTCGGCGTGATGTGGCTACGAAACATAAGCCCCGCCCAATTGTTGCGCATGCAAACTCGGGTATAATTTAAACCTGCGGCCCCGCCCACTAACCCAGCAGGAAATACAAACAGATCCTGAAGTCATCATGAGTTATGAAGACGCTGTGCTTACCTGGATATTATTGGAAGTGTGAGGGAAATGGGCGATTCATTCGTTTGTTAAAGGAAGGATCAGAAAAGACTACTGATGTATGAGACTTGTGAGACGAATGGACAGGCAATACACCAGGGGGCGTGCAAAATAAGGACAGTTTATTAGGCACAAAGGGAGCCTGCTGCAGCTGAGGAGGAGCTCTGGTGAGCGCTACAACCCCCTGGCTGGGTATGTGATCTCTGGGCAAAGCAGAATACAGGTAAGCCCTGAGGAAATATAACACGTCATGCAAAAGGTGCCACAGCAATAATTGCAAATAGAAATGATCTAAGTTACAGATGAGAAGGGAAAAAAGCTCCAAAATGAAAGATAATTATTGAAATCAGACCTGGCCCACGACACATTTCATAAGTGTAAGTAAATGGCTTGTCTCCTTGTTTACTCTAGCTTGCAAATGATGTATTTAATTGTGTTTTATTACTTGTGACCGCTTGTACTGTATCGGGTTAACTCTTTTTGTCTCATATCACGTCTAATGCTACATTGAAAACGCGACGCGTGCTGCTTTGTTTACGGTTTTAAATGCGCATGTGAGCTCATGTTCCACTGCTGTTTTATCATTGCTGTGGCCACCATCAGCTGTTCCTACACATGTGCAGCGGTCAAGGGTCAGAATAGTTTAGCTTTTGCTGCTGTGTGGATTAATACTGAATGTGTGTCATAGTTAAGAATGGAGTAATATGCTGGTGTTTAACTACACAGCTTTTGGTGGTAAGGTGTCTGAATAACACTGTTGAGTAAGTTTTACTATAAAACGTGTTTCGAGCGTCCGCTGCGATCGGATCCTATACCAATGTTGGCGAACCGGGGGCTTGACAAACCACGCTGGGCATTTTACTGTCTCGCGCTGAGCGCTGTCGACCAATCACAACAGGTTGTCATAGGTCCAATCAGCGCAGATTAGTTCGCGCTTAGGAGGGGTTTGGGAACAAATGAATTACTGAACAATTCATATGGTATTCGCTTGGATAATTAAGTAAAAATACATGCAGATTATAAGACCATGAAAGTGTTTTTTGACCTTGCATCCATATCAGTATGTTGTTGGAGATCCATAAAACCGAAATATGACCCTTTTTAATGTATAATATGGGCTCTTTAAACTTACATAGTTGTTAAACTTACACTTAACATTTTTTAAACCATTTTACTATTTTCCCAAATGTATATAAGCTATAGGTTACTACTGTAAAAAATGTCAGCATTCGGTACATACTTTCAGTATTACCTTTGTTTGAAAAGAACCGATCTAATCCTGTTTACATGACATAAGTCTGCTCCTGAGCAGGTTTGAGCTACCAGACCTATTGCTATGACAAAAACTCCCAAATGAGTTTTGAAGAACGAAACAATCCTGGATCGTGTCAAATCGCCAATAACCAAATCCAGCTAATTGAGTCATCCATATACAAAGAACAGACCCCTGATAAGACTGAAAAAAAAAAAATAGATGAAAAACCCAAAATAGCAACAGGAAACGTTGAAACAAATTTTGACCACTTCATATAGTCTAATGTTGTCGGACAAATGCTCTTTTGTAACAAATTTCATTCTGTATAACTTGTATCTTTATTTTAATGTATTTTGTTGGTCAGTTATCTACAAAATAAACTATTTTAGTTGAAGTGGGCTGCAAATAATACGTTTTGGCCTTAAGGGAATTATGAATTACATTACAAATAGGCCTATTACATACATATAACATAAAATGTAGTATTTCTGACCATTTTCTTTAGAATTATACAGCTATAGTATCATAAGATTAAGTAATGGTTTCGTCACAATCCTTGTTTAAAACAATGCAGAGTAAAATGACAATTTTCTTTTTTGGGGTGAACTATGCCTTTAAATCTTATGTGTCTGCACAAGTACAACAAAAATCTTCTAAAAATAAACTGAAATATTTCTCTAAGATTGGAAACATGAAACCATGCACTGAGATGTTAATAGATAATGATGAAAATATTAATCCACTGCATATCATAACTTTGCTTCAGTATATGCAATGCTGTAAAAGAGGCTAAAGTTTATGGGTCAAAAAAAGCCTGCAGCCTTTTCTTTGGGTTTAAAGAGGATCACCGGACACCTGGGTCAATCATTACTCAGCAAATATTACCTCAGCAATTACAGCAAACCAAACAACGCACATCTGGACATTAAAGACAATAAATAAATGACATGGATAATAAAATAAATAGCAAGTTAACATTAAAATCACTTAAGGAACTGTCCAGCGACATAACATTATGTAATCTATGATATTTCGAGTGTATAAAAACGGAAAGGTCAAGTATTCCTGGATTACACTTGATATCCGCAGAGCGAAGCCGTGCAAAAATATATATACCGCATTTAATCAACTTCCTAAAATAGAAATAAATTATATTTGGGTGTTAAAACAGGCTGCTTCCAAATATACTTCAGCTCCCACTGCTCCCTGCATTATAATAATAATACACGTATGCGCAAAATTAATGTAAAACACTTGAATGTCACGCACCAGTTGCCAGAGCCGATAATGCAGATTTTCTTGGCCGCCATGCTGCGCTTCTGTCCCGGCTGGACTGGCTGAAGGACTTCGGTGTGCTTGAGAGCCGCTGACGGACCGGAGAGAATCCTGTGCGCGCGCTTTTAAATAGCCCGTGAACGCGCATCACTCCCCTTAACGCGCATTGGCTGATTTCTTCTCATACTGGACTGACAAGTGACAAATATGATTTATTATTATTAGAAACTCTAACGTTACTAAACTACTATTACGTATGGGTTGAGGATTACGTTTGAATTAACTGATGATTGTAAAACGAAGATTATTACATTTCTATAAATATCCTGCTAAATAAGAAATATTTCTCCATTACTGAGGGGATCCCCATACTAGTGTTCTAAAACATCTTAACGAAAGGTAAGTGGGTTATCATTAACGATTTTAATACGATATAAACGCTAAATTTAAAACGTAAATAAACGTGTCTATGGTAAACTTTCTCACGAAGCTGGTGGCGCCAAAATTGCACCTAACGGCTGTTTGCTAACTTAAAACAACATTGGCAATAACAACGACAATAAATAAATAAATAAAAATTACATTTTAGCTATTTAGCTCTTGGCACGACGTCACAAAATTATTCAATCTGTATAATAGGCTAAATAAGAAATATTTCTCTAATACTGAGGGGATCCCGAGATTATGATTATAAAAGCATCTCACTAAAAGGTTAGTAGCCATGCTATCATTAACGATTTTAACACGATATACGCTCAATATAAAATGAAAATCAATAAGCGTTTTTATGGTTAACTTTTTCAGATTGCTTTTTATTAATTAATATGTGTGTGTGTATATATATATATATATATAGAGAGAGAGAGAGAGAGAGAGAGAGAGAGAGAGAGAGAGAGAGAGAGAGAGAGAGAGAGAGAGAGAGAGAGAGAGAGAGATGGCAATTGGTAGTACCTGTTTGAGTCTGAATGTCATGATTGACCAATCAGAACCAAGTATTCCAGAGAGTCTAGGTGTTAGCTCCAATGTAATAACTTGGCCCCCCTCTGTAAACTGTGGCCCCACCTTGGGCCCTGCTTTAAAAAATTCCTAGATCTGCCACTGGATATACGTTTATACACAAAAAAAACATTGCTGCAATAATACCTCATGTATTTAGAATAAACCCGATGGGAGACTCCTAAGGTAATCATATAAAAAGTTAGATGGAATTAAGTAGTCAAATGCAACCATAAACGATTTTTAAGATGACACTAAAAATACAGTAAATATTTTCAGGATGTTGTTGGCGCCAAAGTCGTACATGACATAAGGATTTGCCATCTTAAATCAATATTAGCAAACCCTCGAACATTCGATTTACAATTACCAATTTTAGCTATTAAGCTGTTAGCACGTCGCAAGTGTTTAAAAAGTTAAATATATGTGGGGTTTCCAACAAAAATCTGGAGTCATTGTTGAAAATCGTCATTAGGCCTCAAGAAAAAAAAATTTAGCGAGCACATTCAACACCAAAGTGAGCATCAATACAAGATAATCTTTATTATAACACAAGGGCTAACAGAAATACAACATTTGGTCCTTTAAAGGGAAAAAAAAGGATTAAAAAGATATAAAATAAAAGCAAACGCATGACTTAAAGAAAACAAACTACTCAGAATGTTAAAGTTTTTAGCACTTGGCTTCTAAATGCTTGAATTACTTTAGTGGAAGAACCCATGGCCTATCAGCAGTGCATCAATTAAATATTAAAACACTTGATAGTATTCCTAAACATGATTTTTGGGTAGCCATGGACAGGTAGTACTTGCATTGGCAGGTTTTTTATTTCATGTTACTTTTATTTTTATTTTTCAAAATGACGAAATGAAAATCAAAACGAACCAACAAACCATATAGGCAATTCTCTAAATATATTAATACATATTACAGCGAGGTTAGAGTGGAAGTACTTTACAGTCCAAGACAAAGCTTGTGCCCAACAGACCTGTAATCAAACAGGTGGATCAGCAGTACATCTAATCTTGTGGATCTAAAACGGTTATTGAACAGATGAGTTCTCCAAGTCATTGCAGAGAATGTTAACCGGTGAGCCCACCTTTAATGCCAACGCGCTCGTTCAAGGAACTTCCTCCGAATAATTCATCTTCACAGAGCTGAGGTACTACACTACATCATTATCAGTCATCTATGCTTAACTAGACTAGATCTTCATAAAGTCAATATTATGAGAACATTAAAATATCAAAGACAATATCGATCATTTCAAAATCAAACGACCCCAAGAAGCTATGAACGGAGAATATTTTTTACCATTTTTGTTTGAAGTCACGATATTAATGGTAAAAAAAGCATGTCAGTTTGGTCGGAAAACAACAGCATTGCTAAATCATCTAGCTTGAATCAGGTAAAAATCAAGTGGGACAACAGAATTTCAAGGGGTTTGTTATTTTGGCGGAGTCACAACAAAAATAAGGTAATTTCCTTATGAAGGGTCACTCCTGGGCAGCTACAGCAGGACAGCACAAGATAAACCGTAATAAAACTGTAGTGATCAGCATCTGCAGCACCAAGCAGCAGAAAATTCGCTACCCAGAATCCCCTCTGGTCCTGTGTCATAACAGCCACAGGCTTGCTTATGTGTTTCGAATGCCAAGAGCCTGTTCCAGCTCCTGTCTCCTTTGCTGGACCTGAGAGAATGAGAATATGTGAGAAGCCTCAATTAAAATGGATGCAACGTTAAGAGTAAATAAGAACTGCAAAGTATAAAGCATCACCTTTGAATAGAAATAACGACACACGGCCTCTTGAGCCCAAGGCTGGTAGTAGAACTCGGCTCTTCTTTCCTCCTCTGGGTTTCCGACAACATCCGTCATCGTCTGCAAGGACACCAAATTCAGACGTCAGCAGAACAACGGTTACTGATTAATGGCTTCTGTCCAGAGCGAAACACTCTCAGACACAATGTGCAATCCCAAGGAAGAGCAAGCAACTGCTTTGCAACAGATGGTACATTTTTTAGATGGATAAATTAAGCTTGAGGAAATGATAGCAAGTTTGATTCTCCCCTAGCCTTTTAAAAATGCAACATCTCTCACAAACGCCTCTAAAAAATACTCCCAACCCCCGAAGTCATTAAAAGTCCAGTCAGTCCACCAACTAACATTGTGAGCAAACATACAAATGGAGAAAGACTGAGTCTGGGTGAAGGTTACACAACCCATTTCTACAAGCACCTTTACTACACATTTTTATAAATAATGCCGCTTAAAGACACAATATATTAGGGTTTTCATTAAAATACACAAACAACATTAGAGACTACTGGACTTTAGTAACGACATTATGCCAAATATTTCCAAAACTGTTCAAAGTCAGTAAAATAAGCATTTTTAGTGAGACCGTGTGTGCTGTGCTCATGCTAATGACGTCTCATACCCTCTATATTCGGGTTTGGTTTTATAGAAAAAAAAAGCTCAACCGCAAAGACACTTGGAAGTGGTGGATTTTGGCACAATAAAACCTCAGCTGCTTTCGTGCCATGTCAAGCTCGTCTCTTATCAGCAATTGTTCAGCGCTTCGCTTCCAGCCTTACTCGTCTTTATACCACCATGATAATAAGTGTTGAATACTTTAGCTTATCCATCAACATGGTTTCTGCAGGTATCCCATAGGATGATAAAAACCCACAACTCCCATGAATCCACAGTCAGTCACAGCATCATTAAAATATGACTGCTGAATTAGCAGGGTTTTTGCAGGTTTCACAAAGTCAAATTTAAGACTTTTTTAAAGCTTATTAAGACCATTATGAATGAAATTTCAGAGTTATAGAGAACTTTTTTATACTATATTATAATTAGTTATTTCTTAGCCACATATTTCAAATAAATTGTCAAAACAAGCAAACCCTAGATAACCCAACATAACTTATCCTGAAAAAAAATCTTTAAAAACTATAATAAACTAAATGTACGCACAACAGTCTGTCCAGGTCAGCGTACTCACCATATGAGGCCTATAAATATTGAGAACTTTTAACAATAAATATTACTGTAAGGCCGAAAATAAAATCATATTAGTAAATAGTTATATAGCATACTATAAAGGAAGGAAGTATGCGATTTCAGACACAGACAAGATTTTAGGCCTTAGTCTTAAATTCCCTAAAATCCAGTCTTGTAGGTCTTAAATAATTGTAAGTGGGTCCAATCACCAACAGTTCTATTGAGATGGATCGTTGGCAATTGGTGGCAAACTGTTGGCACGATTGAGTAGATTTACATGGACATGGGAATATTAAGACCCGTTTACAATTAATTAAGACCTACAAGACCCGATTTTAGTGAATTTAAGACTAAGGCCTAAAATCTTGTCTGTGTCTGAAATCGCATACTTCCTTACTATATAGTATGCGAGAAGTACCCAAATAACCTACTACTTCCGGCAAGATTCTGAAGTGTGCATCCCATGCAGTCCCACAAGAGAATTCATGAATGGGAGTGAAGCGATGCCACTCACGCAGGTAGGTCACCATGACAAAATGGCAAATGTAGTACGTCCAAATTCCATTCATACTGTATAGAACATACTTTTCTAATGGCAGAGTAGTACGTTTAAATTCAAATGCAGTACCAACTGAGTAGTAGTAGGTGATTCGGACGCAGCCCTACTTTTGAAATGAAGACATTTTAAGACTTTAAGACCCCACGGACACACTGTGTGCCTTTAAAAGCTATAAAAACATGATATCCTCACAAAATATGTTAGTATGATGCTTAGGTCTTAAAGTTTTTTAACGTTTTTGGTCTCACCTTCAAGTCTCTGCACTGCGACTGGAGCCAGTCATTGATGAAGCCCTGCGGGTCTCGCGCAAAGCTCAACATGAACTCCCTCTGAGTCTTCAGTTGATTAATGGTTTCGATGGTCTCATGAATCTGAGGGAACAAGTAAACAACTGGCTTGAGTGATCGTGTTTACCATTATACAACACTTTAATTATAAGACAGTTAGTGCTGGTCCACTAACTACGTGTACTCAATATGAACTTCGTTATTGAGCTCATATAAAAGCAATCATACTCAATCGAAGAGGTTTTGCTGCAATCTCACCTCTTTCATAAACACCAACTTTCACCAAGTACAAAGTTCAACCACTGACTGGGAATGACAGAGATTTAGACTGTTGCAAATTGACAACTGACTGAAGTGGATCAAAGGTGAACATCCAAAAAATAAATTGGTCAAACTTGTGTGTGAAAGTTCTCAGCACTATTTAGTAAAATCAGATAAGTAATCAATACAAAAACCCCACACTTATAAACACTCGCGTTTGACAAATATAAGATTAGGCAATACCTGAGAGAGTAACTTTCTTTGGCACAAAAACAAATTTGGGAGTAATTTTGACAAATGTATTCAATTAGGATAAAAAAAAACAATAGAGACCAATACACATACTTTATATCTATATCACCACTATAAATCCACGTTTTAAATGAACGTTGGGCATATAAACTTTTATGGAAGAAATAAAAAGGAACTGAACTTTCACCTACAGCTGATTTATCTTACTGATTTAACCAATTCATAATCACTCGAGCTGAAAACCATGATCACATTAACTTTGGAGTCACTGTGGCAACAATTTATCCATAGTGAGTCCGGCTGCCGTCCCTGAAGCGGTTACTTGACTACTAAAGACTCTCAGCAAATAAAGATGAACAACATTAAAGAGCAGATCACATGGGTTTTCAAGAAAGATCTCATTTGTTGTTTTGCAAGTACCCTTCAATGTAAACATGAAAAAAAATATATATATATCCTAAGTTTCTATCCTCGTTGCTTTGGTCATTCTAAAATGTCTTAGCCAAAGTCTGCCAAATTATTACCTCCAGAATGGTATTGTGTCTCTAAAAAGGCTGTTTTAACTGCATTCATTGGATTTCAAAGCACAAATAATTGTTATATAAGAAAAAGGCCCCAAGTGGCTTCAACTACATTAGCAAACTCCATTTTTCTTTTTGATATGTGGTGCCAGTTTATCAATAAGTGACTATTTTAGTCTCTTCAATTTACTGGATAGAAATGCTGCTTCATTCGTAAATGTTTTATGTAACAATTCAGTTTTCAAGTTTAGCTTATATCTTTAGATAGAAACAAAGCAATTGTCTCTCAAAACATAATAGATATGAATCACTTTAATAAATCATTATATTTTCAAATCTTCATGATCTACATCAGCACACTTAAATCAACAGATTTCCATATTCCCAACTGACCAAAGACATATTAAGACTCTGAAATTGACATTTCATTTGAGACATTGAAAGACCAATCAAAACAGACTTAATAGTAAGCTGTCCAATGACAGCAGAGTTGCATTATTTAAGTGAGGGGTTTAAAGCCTTTAATTTTCAAATAAATATCCAAAATCATTGCAAAACATTTCTTATAAATTAATAAGTGGTACTGTACACCGACATATAGCACCGACATGCTCACGGCGACCCCAGTTCAATTCCTGGCTTGAGGTCCTTTGCCAATCCTTCCCCTCTCTCTGCTCCCAATGCTTTCCTGTCTGAAATCTATACTGTCCTATCATAATAAAGGTGAAAAACCCCTAAAACATTATTATATTAAAAAAATGTGGCACATTCTGAGAAAATTACAATGTTTTCTAAACTTAAATGCATTCAAACCTGCTGTAAGGGACTCAAACACAATATTAGGACACTTTAAAATACAATATGACAAAACATGACTGGAGATGACGAAAAGCAGAACCCTTTCTCCTGCACCACACCTCTTGTATATACATAACAAATCTGCTCAAACATTCTGACCACTGCCAAGAGTCACTTTGATATGCAGCAGACCAAGCCACAAAACAACAGAGCAGAAAAAAAGGTAACGCTCTCCCCTGTGGTGGCACGCCAAACACTTTGAGGACTGTTTATCCAGCCAGAACAAAGACACAACTTTCTGAACTTGGTTAAACTTTCGAACCTTGTTGTCGAGGCCTGCAATCTCCTGCTGACTGGCTGTGGAAAGCAGGAAAGAGTTCATCTGGGTCTTCAGGGTGTCGTCCACTTCCACATCGATATCATAGCATGCAGTCTTCTTCTGGTCATTGGGATCCACGCTGAGAAGCAAACAGCAGTTTAGATGATGTAACAGATAGGGAAGATGGTGATTCTGAATAACATCTTATCAGTGGGTACCTGATGACGTGGTTGATGATGATTGGTTCTGGAGGCATCAGTAGGGCATGCAGCCGCTGAGGGATCTCAGAGAACTTCATCCTCTGGGTTTCAAAAATCTAGAATGAGAGCAACAAATGTTTATAGTTTCAAAGATGTACATGAAGACCTGACAGCAACTGGATTTTAAAAGATCTGCATTTGCAAGAACAGACAATTATCAGGTTTTAAATATCTATAACAGATTATTGATTTCAAAATCTTTGAACATTTGGGTTTCAAAGATCTAGAAAGAACAACCTGTTGATTACTGCATTTAAAACATCTGGAATTGACAATTACTGGGTTTGTTTCAAAGAGTTAAAACAAGAAGGTTTAATCATTGAACTTAAAAAATAAAATATCATAACGAAAAGAAAAAAAAAACTTTAGGGACTGTAAGATTGACAATGAGAAGAACACACCCAGAACAAACAGAACCAACTATCATTATATTTACAAGATCTGAGGAGATTAAGAAAACGTCAATTGAATTTAAAACCTTTAGAATGAGAAGAACTGACAATGGGTTTTGCAAAGATGTAGAACAAGGAGACAAGAGTTTGGTTAAAATAAATAATCATCAGAACCAACAACATCTTCAATGAGAAGAATTAACAGCTTTCAAAAATTTAGAACCAACTTATTTGTTCTAAGATGCAAGACGAATTCAAACTATTGAGCCAATAATCTAAAATAAAACAAGTCAACTCATGGATTTTAAACACATAGAATGAGAAGAGAAGAACTGAAAATGGAGTTTGTTTCCAAGATCTAGACTAAGTAGAAGTGCTAGTTATTGAATGAATTAAAAAGTTGAACTATAGCCATTCAGGATCAGATATTTAAAATGTTAGTTTCACAGCAGTTTTCTGATATGACTGAAATGTATTACTAGTCTTTATTTATCAACTAAAGCAGTTTTATATTCCCACATTCTCCATTCACCAAGACCCGAATGTCACCATTCCTGTCTAAACAGGCCTTTCCAGTTTAAATCTTCATTCATTAGTTCCCATAATTAAAAATCCATGACATTCGTTACCTGCTGGAGGTATTTGTCACAGTTGATGAACTCTCGTTCATGAGGGTCTTGGAGTTTGTGGGTCTTCACATACTGCCACAAAGCCTGAATGATCACGGGCCGGGTCTGAGTGTGGATACCCAGCAGCCGGGCCAGACGGGGGTCCAGCTTATACTGAGGGGGCTAGAAAGAGATTGATTTCTTCCATTAGTCACATATACACTAAACAATATCCAAGACATCATCCAGTACAGGTATTTCTCAAGATAAGGTGGCGCCACCTGCTGGTGATTTCTCAGGAACAAAAATGCTAATAAATATGCCATTAGCACAATTATTGTTTAAGTTTACCTGGTAGTCCAGCATGAGCAGTACAGTACAGCGGACCCCAACATCCCCAGGCCTCTTGACCTGAAATCCATCTGTCTCCTGAGTTGTGGCTGTTCTGTGCCACTGAAATGAATACAAAGATGTGAGAAATGGCACACAAGTGACAGCAGTGGGGATCTACTTGACAGCACAGCAATAAACTAAGTTTAAAGTACTACACTTGAGAAACACAATTTCTGCTTCTCACCTCAACCAAATGATTGTCAGGTCCATACAAGTCTTTGTCCAACTCGATCACTAAAGACTTGAAAAAAGAAGAAAACTTCCTCTTCTGCTTGGTGGCTTCATACTTGGACACAGCAGTCTGCAACAAAGAAATGCATTCAGAGTTTTGCAAATAAAAATAGTACACATCTACAGAAACAAATAGGGGTTTGACTTAAAGGGATAGTTTGCCCAAAAGTGAACAAATGGTCATCATTAACTCACACTTGTTCAGATCAAGATATTTAGAAAGAAATCTGGTTGCTGGCAAAAATCATCCTTCAAAACCATCTTTTGCGTTCAACTAGGGGTGGGCGATATGACCTAAAATTAATATCACGGTATTTTTCATCTTTTGAACGGTGACGGTATAATATCATGGTATTACTTTCAATAGCAAAATAATATACATCTCAAGGAAGAACGGACAAAAGAAAGTCTCACTTCTATCACTCTTTAAAAGTTTTGGTTTGGGTCATTGTAAATGCTCAGTCTCGTTATGAGCTGATCTTCATTTCTCTGTGTTGGTGGATTAAAGCAGGCGAGTCAGCCGCACCAATTTATGAGCAGACAGAGCAGGATTCTCATGATGACCACCAGCGCAATTCCGCTCTTTGTTATGAGCTGTAGTTTCAGTGTAAACTTAGTAAAGGTGAGTTTCTTTGGCGATGATGTGTACAGTGTTAGATTTTATATTTAGCGGACATTTGCGCGGAACACGCGGTGAATGCAACGCATCGAGATTCGGGCACCTTCTCCGAAAACACTCGATTGATCTCAGCTGGTGGATCAACATTTACCTCATGTCATGATCGCTGTCATCTGCGCCATTATTATTATTATTATAACTTTAGGTGAGGTTTGCAAACCTGTGCACTTTTCACTCTTCAGCCGTTTGCATTTCCTGCAGTAACAAAAGCTCCCTGTTATCTGACAGCAGGAAGCGTTGAGTGACTGACAGCTAATATGAACCAATACAGCAGCAGGGTAGAGCGATTCAGCAAGTTTTAGAGAAAATCAAATCAGATTGCACTACAACCATTATATTCAGACACACAAATGCTCCCAAATATATTATGAGGGCGCATAGATTAAATTTCGGGCGCTCATGCGACCAAAATGGTTGCAATTTTGAGCCCTGTAGTATAAGTACATGTATTCAGACCACAACTGAACGTTTGAAGAAAATTGAATGCCTTATTATTTAGAATTAGCTATTATTGATGTAAATGCAGCCGTTCAAGGCACATAATTGATTTATTACAGTATTGACGGTATTAGAAAATCCATGTTGTGGCGCAATGTCACACCGGTGATGACTATGACACCGGTGTACCGCCCACCCCTATGTTCAACATATAATAAAAACTTTTAAAAGGTTTAAATCCACACAAGAGAAAATAAGGTAATTTTCATTTTGGGGTGAACCATCCCTTTAAAGCCATTGAAATGACAGAATCTCACATCTTCAAGAAGCCGCCCCTCCACACGCAACTCCCAAGATGCAACAGTTCCCTCGCCGTCCTCTGCATCTGGCTTGGCAGGGTTGAATGTGTTGGAGATAAATATTCTGAGTTTTCTTTTTTGCTGCAAGGAACAAACAGATCCCGTTCAAGCACATGAACCACAGCAATATTGTCCTCCTTAAAAGATCAAATGACTAAAATGCACTCAATGTTAGCAACAAATCAAAAAGTACCTTAATGGGTCTCTTGAGAGCTTCCTGAATATCAAGTCGTTTGCGCATAATGGTTTGGTCAAGCTTCCTCTCAAACGCCAACAGGTCCATATAAGCCTGAGACTCCGGGACAAGCTCTCTGATCTGAAATAAAGCAGAGAAATCTAAATAATCAAAGAGCATTTTCACAACTTTTATATAACATTTAACTTGATTGGGCAAGAAAAATGACAAAATAGGCAAACCAATTACATTAAATAAAAATAACATTTGCAAAACATTGTGGTGTCAATCTATTCATTTGATTAAACCTTAGATTAGTTTATCTAGAATACTACTTCAACAAGAAAAGGACAACAAAAAAAAGACAGTTTCACGTTCACTTACTCTTTGAGGTAGTATTTTATCTGCCATTTTCTTCTTCTTGGCACTAAAACACAAAAATAGCAGCATGAGAAAGAATCCAATCAGGCATTTTAAAAGACTACTGTTATATTGAAATAAGCATCAGGTTTAATCCCTCAATTGGACTTACTGTTGGTTGCGATTTTGCTGTTGAACCTGTTGTATCTGATTTGGCGCTGGACGTTTGCGGGACGGGTCCATTACTGGCATGCCAGGGCGGGAAACAGGACTGGCCCCGTAACCTGGGGGCCCCATGGAGGGTCCCTGAGGAGTCATACGACTGGCTGGAGGCATTCCTGGTCTCTGCAAATTAGGAACAAAAGGTCCAAATGGGTGAATTACTGCATTTATGCACCAGTTATTAAACGTTCATCATGTATAATAAAATTTGGGATGTATGGCCGAAATAAATCATTACATGATTTTTATAGACATACATTTCAGCAGGTTTAAATATATTTTAGCTCAATTTTTTTACACTACTGTCTGCAATAATTAATTCTGTTTGATTAATCATGGCAAGGTATGTTATTCTGAGATAACCATTTAAACAACACAGGCTCATCCAGGTACTACTTCATCTTGACCCTCAGTGAACATGTTCACATCTAGATTTATATGCTTCTGACTGTTACTGACAGTTTGGTGCCATCTTGTGACTGAATATATAGGTCAGAGCAGAATTTCCCAACCCTGTTCCTGAAGGCACACTAACAGTACAGTTTCATTCTCTCCCTAATCAAACACACCTGAAACAACTCATCAGAACATTAGAAGAGACTCCAAAACCTGAAGTTAATGGGTCAGATGAGGGAGACATCTAAAACATGAACTGTTGGTGTACCTCCAGGAACAGGGTTGGAAAACACTGGGTTAGAGCAGTGTTTCTCAACCACATTCCTGGAGGCCCGACAACACTGCATGTTTTGGATGTCTTCGTTGTCGATCACACCCATTACAGGTCTTTCCGTCTGTGCTAATGAGCTGATGATCTGAACCAGGTATGTTTGGTTAAGGAGACATGGAAAATTGCAGATCTGGTGGTGTTTCAGAAACATGGTTGAGAGACACTGGGTTAGAGTATGCTTTATTCTGCCATTTTTGTTTCTGTCTGCTTAGAACAGTGTTTTGTGCCTAATTTTCTATGCATTATGAGAAGCAGACATGTAATAAGCAGGATAAAGTATATCCAGACAGTTTTTTTTACACAGAATTTTACCTTTTGGGCTATACAACAACCCTTCACTTTGCATTAAGCTGCTGATAGGCCTGTCGGAAATTCTGCAATAACAACCACCTAGATGATTGCCAAGACAAGATTTAATAGTTTGTTTTTATCATGTAATTGTGGTTAACCTTGTATTTTTCTGCCTGATAGTTCCCCTCTTATTGAAAACATCAAGATCTGAATACTTAAGGTCTAGTCGTGTTGAGAGATGGCACCAAAAAGAGGGCAAGCAATGCATTTAAAGACAATTAAATCAAGCATAGAGTAAAATGCTCATATCATTCCTCAACTACATCTTTATTCCTTTAAGTGAACCAACAAATACCATTGAATCTCAAACCAAACAACTGCAGAAAGCAAAACAAAGAAATATCTGGTGGACAAACGTGAAATACTGACGCTTTTCTGCTAAATAAATGAGTACATGAATTCAAGGCTTCACCGAAGAATGTACACAGGCATCAGAAATTGCAAAACCCAATTCAGCCTTGAACACAAGATGAGGCCACAGATTCTCCACATACTTTATGCTATGTGAAGCTTGACATTTCTTTTTAAATAGTGGAACAACTCAACAGATTTTCAGCAGTGATAAAAGCAGGTTTTTGAATGCTAATTTAATTAAGTCGTGCTAATTTTTGAATGCTAATTCAACTGTAATTCGAATACAATTAAGTGCACACAATTGTGTTCATCACTAATAAAATATGTGCAGCTGATCATAGAGGTAAAGCTGGTTTTATATTCGCACATTCGTTCATTTAGAAGTCTCTATATATTGTTTAACATGTTACTTTGAATATTCGATCGGAATTAGCATGCAAGTATGACTTGAAAACAACATTAACACTGTTTATTTGACTGTGAACAATGTTGTACTTTGATAGTCATTGGCTGCTAATATTAATTTGCTATTTAGTGTTTGCAAATAATACTTTTATGAAATTATATTATTAAGGGGACAGTCCAAATGTGGGAATATAAAACAAACTTTAACTCTATCTGCTGATCATCTGACTGTGGGTGCAGACGGTCACTGAAACATCTCAAATCATGCTGGAGAAGATGATCACTCAAAATTCAATCTCAAATTGTTCTTCTAACAATTAGCTAGTAAACAAATATAGCTAGTAGTAAACTGGAGAAAAAAATATTATTCTCAAAGTTTTTTTTAAGTCAAGAATTTTCATTTAAACAACATGCTGAAATCAATATTTAGCTAACTAAAAATGCAAAGCAGATGTCCGCCCATAATTGCACTCATGTGATACGCTTAATACATCAAATTAGTATGAAAACACTGGTCATCAATGCAACCAAAGCCATCATCATGATGCTCCTGTAGGCCGCGCGGTTACAAACAGTGCTTCTGCAGGAACTCTGTTTACAGCATCAAAACCAACTGCAGATTAACATCCCTCAAGTCATTCTCAAGTGAAACACACACAAATAATCTAATATCTGGTTTACTGAAATGAAGTTTGACGCTTAGCATTGAACCAAACTGTAAGCAACGCAACCGCAGACGAGCATAATAATACAGCATATTCTCAATTTAACACTTTAGAAACCATCTTAAACTGATTAAAGGTTGACGCTTTGAATAAACAAGCAAATTCTGCATTCAGAATTTGAAACTAAAGTCTTCAGTTTATGCGCGGCTGCTTCTTTGTTCTCCTCGCGCCTTACCGGGTAACCGGGCATCGGTGATCGGTACATGTGGTTCTGCGGGCCGCCTGGTCCCATCCGTCCTGAGGGTGTACCGGGAACCATACCGGGTCCAGCACCGGCTACTGGCGGGCCTGGTCCCATAGGGGCTCCGCCGCCACCGGGTGTCGCAGGCTGAAAACCACTCCGCGCCGCCATCTTCTTCTCCGCGAGCCGCAAACAGACAGAAAACCACCGGTGAGACTTGAAACTAGTATCGCGAGATTTGAAGAGCACTAGCGTTCAGAGCTGAGGTAGAGTCTCGCGAGATGTGAAGAGAGAACGCGCTTGCGCTGAAGATACATTAGAAGTTTTGTTTAGCTTGTAGCCTAAAACATTTTATGAGTGTAAATTAATTTACCAGTTTCTGTTGGTATGAATATGTTTTTGGTAGGCTACCTAATAAGATAAAAGAACTTTATTTTCAAATACTTCATAATTACAATCCCTGTAAGTCTTTACTGTCTAAATTTAATCTAAACATTTCTTCGCAATGCACATTCTGTAGTTCTAATCTGGAAACAACAGCACATTTATTTCTAGAATGCAATTTTGTAAAAAAAAAAAAAAAAAACATTTGGACTAAAGAAGTATCTTGTATTTTCAGCTTAATTTTTGATTTAAGGACAATTAATGTATTGTTTTTGATTTGGGAGTCAGAGGAAGTGTTAATTTTTTTTAACTCTTTGTGGCCTTTTCCATCTTCACAATTGTAGAATTTTTGAGTGTAGGCCTAATTTTATAAAAATTTATATTAATTTAAATCTGTCTGCCTACTGTTAAATAAGAAAGCTGCTAAACAACTGTGCTGCTAAAAAAATACTGTTTTAAGCATTACTTTTGAATTATCAGAACCCTTTTGGCACGTCTGTATAACATTCTAATAATTTATTTACGTTTTCAGATATTTATGTTTTATTTGCTGTGATTTATTTAGTTTTTTCTTGAAGTATTTTTATTCTTTCATTAGATTAAAAAAAAGTGTGGGTATCACTTTATTTTGATTGTCCCTTTAATGCATTTTGTTGAATTTAAGTTACATTGCATCTACAAGCCAACTAATTCTCATTAGATTAAAAGTAGACTGTTAGGTTGGGGTTAGGGTTAGTTGACATGTACTTGCAAAGTTTCTTACAGTCAGTTAAATGTCTATTAAAGGAGCAGTTTCAGCTGATATTAAGCAGACAGTCTACTAATACTCAAATGAAAATTAATTAGCATGTAGTTGTAATGCAACTTTTAGTCAACAAAATGTGCAAGATTAAAATAAAGTCTTACCAAATGTTGTTACATTTTGTGTAACTAGCTGTACAATGAATATATATTTATTTGTTGTCAAGTCACATAATATTAGTAGAAATGACATGTTTTAGGTATCCCCTGTTTCTAAAGTTAATAAAAAAAAACCTGTAGAAGAATTAGACATGCAATATATCATCACTGTTTGGAATGATTTACGTTTATATTTCAAATATCGTTTTCAAGGTTAATATAAGTTGTAATTTGCACCTTAAGGATGTTATTTTGAAAAATAAAACAAATCATTAGAAGCTACTTATGAATTTTGTTATACTTTCTGTGAAATCTAACTTTCACAAACAGAGGTTTCTTAAAAAGATACCAACTCTTATAGACTTCTTGTGTGAAATAGAACATTTAATTGATTCACTTAGATCAATTGATAATATGAAATGTGCTTCCGAAAAAATATGATGAGGTCTATTATGCACCTGTTTTTTTTTATTGTATTACAGTTTTTTCTATTGTATTTTCTTTTTCTTTGTTTCACTCTTCTTTCCTGTTTATCCAGTGTGAATATTGCGTATAAGAATTGTTCACTTTACTTTATTCTTTATAGTGTTATACAGTTTCTTAGAATAATAATAATAATAAAAAAGAATGCAATAGATTTAAAAAAAGGTTTTGTCACAATACTTAACCATTTTTAGATTATTATTTTTTATTTTAATATATAACGTTTTATCATAATGGTATTTAATTAAATTTCTGTATTCAGTAATTAAGTATTGCTCTTTGTGATGTTTTCATGCATAAATATATAGCCTAAATGTAAATCTTTAGAATAAAGAAGAATATTTAATTTTCGTTAATAAAATCTTTGAAAAGTAAAAATTCGCTCTCAATATTTTACCATACCGAAGAAAATAAAATAATACTATATACAGATATTTTATTTGTTTATTTATTTGAGAATTTCTTTCGAGATTCTATATAAAAAATTTAGGATTTTATTTTATTGTTTTTGTTATATTTATATGCTATAATACAGAAATGTTGTTTATATTTTAATGTCGTCTTATTGTCTTATATAGTAATATCAACATTTAAGAAATTTAAAGAAAAGTTAGTTTAAGAATGAGATTTCTTTAAGAATGGTTATATTTATTAATAATAAAAATGTTGTTGTAATCAGAAATGATTACATTACAAATATATTACATAATTTTTTGTCATTTTTTATGAATCACTTGTTATTTTTAATTAATCAGCATCCACTTGATAAAGGACATTTGCTGACAGGACATTATTAATTTTTCTACAGATTTTATTTGTAAAAACATAAAGGCTGTAATCCAACACAATTTTCTGGAACTAGCACAATCCTCACAAAATACTCCCAAATAAAACAAACTATTTTATTTTTTACTCGTTGTCCAAACGGATGTGAACACATTCACACTACATCCAATAGAGGGAGCCAAACACTAATAAACAGTTAACAACTTCTGTTTATTTTTTTAAAACCAACTATTCTGATCTATAAACATATCAACCTTTATTAGGCTACAGTAAATTACGCCGATTTTACAATAAATTAGGCAAATTAATAATTATACCTCGTTTCAGAATTTTTATTTTTTATTTTTGTCTTTATAAGTAAGAGCAAAATTAAAAGGAGGCATTTATGAGAAAGGGTCAAAGGACATAATCTACAGCGGTGACATGAATCAAACATCACTTGCTGAATTATTTAAAAATGAACTTCAGAATCAGATCAGATCAAGGCAGAAAGTCAAGGCATCTTTCATTTTGACATCTGGGCTTACATCCTAACGCACAGATTTATGCGCACTCAGAGTGGTTCAAATAAGCACTCACTGCTTTGATTAAAAGGGCCAAGCAGCTTCCTGTCAAGTCCATAAGTCACACTTCATTGGTCACAAACACTCTAGCGCTATCATTAAGCTCTTTCCCATTAGCACACTCTAAAATCTTTCGCTTAATTCACTGTGCAAATATATCTGCACGAGGTGTGATGCATTCCTGGAAAAAAAAAAGTTTCCATTGAGACTATTGAAGAAATGACATTTCCAATTCTAATAAAACAACCACATATTTGCAATTTCTTTGTCTCAGTTTCACCTAGACACTTGTAAGGCTCCCAGAAACCAATAACACATTTGTCGAGTAGGTCATATAAAAAATAATATATTGCAGAAAATTCTGTACCTTTCGCTTGTTCAAAACTTGTTTGATTTTCTTTCTTCTGTTAAGCACAAAATATATAAAGACAGCTGGAAACCTGTAACCATTGACTTTCATAGTAGACTATTTGTTTAGTTTTTCTACTGTGGAAGTCAATGGTTACAGGTTTTCAGCTTTCTTCAAACTATCTTCTTTAGCGTTGAGTAAATATTCTAACTATATCCTTTTTAAATGGTAACATTTCTTCCACAGCAGTTTAAAAGGTTTCATTTGGCATTTTGAATATACTTTCTGGCTGATTTGAGTATAGGCCAACAAATTTCAAGAGAATATTCTGATATGCCTATTCTGAGTGAAGATATCAGAAACATGGAATATCTGAGAGTGTTGGTAGGTTACTGTATAGCAGGTGGCCTGCTTTCCACCCACATGTCTTATCAACAAACACAAATATGAACATCAATACCTTCACATATGGCCGTTTAACACCCTCTTTTCTTGTTGAGATTTACCACATTCAAGGTAAATATTTTCAGTTAAAGCTCAGTTTCAAGAAAGCACTGGGTCAAGCTATCAGCACTTAAGAAACGCTGTTATATAGTCACTTCTTTGAGACTTTTCATGTATTCAAACTTATGCTGTTCGCCATGTAACTGCATATCATGATATCATCCTGTAGCCCTATGTGATTCTAGCATTGTATTTATTCCAGATATAATTTTAGGTTGAAAACAACCATGAATCAATACACTTAAATGAGATTTATTCATTCTGCCAGGTAATTTTATTGTTCAGTTCCTACATTATGATTTATGATTTCACACTAAATATAAATAACACAAGCCCACCGATCTCATGGTTGCCACATACTGGACCAAGTGGATAAGATTAATTTATTTTCTTTATACTTTCAAACATCCCATAAAAATACTATAGTAATATAGCCTATAGAAAACACTAGCATTTTTGGACCATACTAGTAAAGTGTATTCTAGTCACTGAAAAAAAAATTCAAAGATTATTTCCTTGGATTTCCTTTTTTTTTTTTTTTTTTTTTTTTTTTAAGGTTAAGTGATTGTAAACAATTTATTTGGGCTGAATTTAAACAAACAAATTAAGTTGAACAGTACTAAATTTAATTAGTTTAAATTCAACCCATATAAATTGCTTGCAACAACTTTGTAGAAATATTTTTTTCAGTGTATTTACAAGATATTAGCAAAGTCTGTTAAAATTCTACTTGCTATGGTAACACAACAATCATATAGGCCTAATATCAAAGACTATACAATACAAATAACTGCATATCATGATATCATCCTGTAGCCCTATGTGATTCTAGCATTGTATATATTCCAGTTATAATTTTAGTTTGAAAACAACCATGGATCAACACACTTAAATGAGATTTATTCATTCTGCCAGGTAATTTTATTATTCAGTTCCTACATTATGATTTATGATTTCATACTAATATATAAATATACTAAAATATAAATAACACAAGCCCACAGATCTCATGGTTGCCACATACTGCACCAAGTGGTTAAGATTAATTTATTTGCTATATACTTTCATACACCCCATAAATTACTATAGTAATATAGCCTATAGAAAATACTAGCATTTTTGGACCATACTAGTAAAGTGTATTCTAGTCACTGAAAAAAAAAATAATTCAAAGATGATTCCTTGGATTTCCTTTTTTTTAAATTAAGTGGTTGTAAACAATTTATT
This sequence comes from Danio aesculapii, assembly GCF_903798145.1. NCBI lineage: Eukaryota > Metazoa > Chordata > Actinopteri > Cypriniformes > Danionidae > Danio > Danio aesculapii. The sequence continues at coordinate 8,227,169 of NC_079456.1, forward strand.
TGGGCTGAATTTAAACAAACAAATTAAGTTGAACATTACTAAATTTAACCCATATAAATGGTTTGCAACAACTTTGGAGACATATGATTTTCAGTGTATTTACAAGATATTAGCAAAGTCTCTTAAAATTCTACTTGCTATGGTAACACAACAATCATATAGGCCTAATATCAAAGACTATACAATACAAATAAATGCAAATCATGATATCATCCTGTAGGCCTATGTGATACTAGCATTGTATATATTCCAGATATAATTTTAGGTTGAAAACAACCATGAATCAGTACACTTAAATGAGATTTATTCATTCTGCCAGGTAATTTTATTGTTCAGTTCTAAATATAAATAACACAAGCCCACAGATCTCATGGTTGCCACAAACTGGACCAAGTGGATAAGATTAATTTATTTGCTTTACTTTCAAACATCCCATTAAAATACTATAGTAATATAGCCTATAGAAAACACTAGCATTTTTGGACCATACTAGTAAAGTTTATTCTAGTCACTGAAAAAAAATTATTCAAAGATGATTACTTGGATTTCCTATTTTTTTAAGTTAAGTGGTTGTAAACAATTTATTTGGGCTGAATTTAAACAAACAAATTAAGTTGAACATTACTAAATTTAATTAGTTTAAATTCAACCCATATAAATGGTTTGCAACAACTTTGGAGAAATATTATTTTCAGTGTATTTACAAGATATTAGCAAAGTCTCTTAAAATTCTACGTGCTATGGTAACACAACAATCATATAGGCGTAATATCAAACACTATACAATACAAATAACTGCAAATCATGATATCATACTGGAGGCCTATGTGATTCTAGCATTGTATATATTCCAGATATAATTTTAGGTTGAAAACAACCATGAATCAATACACTTAGATTTATTCATTTTGCCAGGTAATTTTATTATTCCGTTCCAACATTATGATTTATGATTTCACACTAAATATAAATAACACAAGCCCACAGACCTCATGGTTGCTACATACTGGACCAACTGGATAGATTAATTTAATCAATTGATATTTGGCCTACGATTGTTGTGTAACCACAGCAACTAGAATTTTCACAACAGGTTAATTCAAGTACTTTACTACGGTTAAAAATACTCTAAATTACTATAAATTAATTAAAACAATAGCATATAGTATTTTTTATGTAGGGTTCTAACCCACGTATGATATCAATGTAATTATACTCGCGGCAATTAGTAGTCTTTCCTTTTCCGGTTGGAGCTCTCCATGAGGTAAGCTTTAGCTCCGTCAAAATGTTGGCTGTTTTTTATTTAAACTCAATATTACATCGATAACGCGACAAAATTGAAACGAAAACATTCATTGTGACAAATAAGATATGAGAATAGCCTGTACAAAGAGTTTGTTCCGTGTTTGTTTGACTAAATATCTGTTCAAACAGTTATCCTGTCACTGGTTTCTGCAATGCGAGCACGCGTATGAAAAACATATTCAAAGCTATGTTTTTTTCAGTCAAGGCGGTTACCATGTCTTTCTCTTGTCTTGGTAATTTTTTTACAGCATAGTTTATTATAGTAAAAGTAGCAACTGGTGGTGTTGTACAATTAGGCTACACAACTACATATCACAGTCAAACTATATTAACGTTAGTGTTGCAAAACCATGCTTAATTTTACTGATTAAACAATAATTAAGGGCTCGTCTCGCTATGTTTTTCCACACATATTGAATACAGTATAGTTATACAATAAAATAATGTAGCTATTACATAAAAATTCTTCAGTCTATGTATTAGTATGCTGTCAACCATTAGAAAATTAGCCATGATTTATTATATTAAAAGTGTAGTAACTGTATGGTTATTGTTCATTTACACGATCACATTTTTACTACACATATTAAGGTTTTCTACGATTGTTAAACTTGCAAAATCACGGTTAATTTGACTTGTTAAACAATTTCTAATTAAGAGCTTGCCTGGCAATGTGTTTTTCTACACATATTAAAACCAGGAAAATAATGCCTTACATAAAAGAGATTAAAATAGATTGTGTTCTTGCAGGAGAAGAACACATTGGCCAACCCTTCAGGTCTGATTCATTTACGCATGACTAACTTACCTCCCTTCACTGCAACCTGAACACTCACATATCTGCCAGCGATGTTGCAGGTAAGACACACTCACACAAGAACCTGTCTACTGTGGCTTGTCCCATATTCTTATCCCACTAGCTAAATCAAATGTGAAGCAAGAGAATTTTTAGTTTAACCATCTTGTAGTGGAACAAATTACAGCACCTTTCTGCACAAAATGATTATCGATAAATCTGACGTACATTCTGTGGCAGGTACTAGGGCTTTGGAAATACAACGAATGCATGCAAAATTGGCATGAAGGCAAATGAAGGTCTCTCCAGTCAACCCGGTTATAAAGCGGGAGGGAGTCTCTAGAGTTATTATTAATCCTCTCAAAGAGCGCGATGACACTCTTATCAGTGACAAACGGCTGCAGCTTCTAATTGTGCCACGAGATCTGACAGGATAAATTGGCACAAGGGCAGAAACTCCTGACAGTTGCATTATGGGAAATGAATAGGAACTCATTTTCGCTGAGCGACTACCAGCGTGATGAACTCAAAAGGCTCATAGGGTACTTCCATTTTCACAGTTTGAGATGATCTGAAAAATTAAGTGACACGCGGTTAATGTGATAATATTTCACAGGAATGTATCACTTATCAGGTGACAAGCATGATATCGTCAGTCTAATCAATTATTGAGATTTATACTAAAGGGAATGTTGATCGCTTGATTGTGCTTGTCTCATGAATATTCTAACGTGTGGGATTATTCTTTGGTAAATGCTGAGCTAAAGTAGTTCCAGGCTGATTTTGATCACATTTTAGTTCCATATCCTTACGCTGAACAATTTAAGTGACTTCAAGTTATTTTACAAAACAGTCTTCCATTATTGACTCAAGCTTTTGTAAGAGATAGTGCTTTTTAAAACGTAGGTGCTCTATGAGCAGAGGCGATAATACCAGGTTTTGTTGAGATGAACAGACACACAATATTTTGACACTTAATTTCTGTTATATTAATAATTAGTGATCAATTTATATAGATATTAGCAATATCATACCAAATATTTATGTTTATGCGAGCAATAACCGATATCCAAAACCATAAGTAAGCAAATTCGTGAAAGATTACTAATTTCAGCTACTTGTGCGTGCCGTTATTGTCTCTTCTCTCTTCAGAAACCTACTGCAATGGCGATTCTCTCTGCAATTCTCAAAATGTTCACAAGATGGCACCCTTTGATTGTGGTAAAAAGTTTAAATATCAGGTTAAAGTATCGCTAAATCGATAGATCGGTAGATCTCTATTAATAACTCTTATTAACTGCATTAGCTTGCTACGAATGTTACTAGCTGTAAAATGATGTTTTGGATTTAGGAATGGAGGCTTTGGATGAGAGACATAAGAAATGTATATACATCTTACAAGAGCAGTTTGAGAACAAAAATTCAACATTTCTTAAAATACGTGAAAATATATTGTGTGAACGTTGTTTTAGGGTGTGGTAATGTCGTTCAGATGGACGGGGTAAATAATTTTACTTTATAACGTAAAAGTTTTACACGCGATCTGACCCAGGCTCATTGCGGATCCATACCCAGGTCTACATTTCTGAGGACAGCGAAATACATAACCGGAGCTACGTCTTCTTACAGTTTTTTGTTTTTGCAAATCTGCCAAAATCTGCTGTGTATGCTTTTTGATGATCTCAAATTTATCTTGTGTGTCCTCTTCTCGCTTTAATCTACCAGAGGGCGCAATATACACTTCAGCCGACTAGGCCAGCTTGCTATTGACTGACTGACTGACTGACTGATTGACTGACTGAACGACCCACCCACCCCTTTCCCTAAACCCATCCAATAGTGTTTTCGAAAGAAAACTAGTAAAAGAAAGGCCGTCACATGATTTCACCACATTTTCAGCCTGTAGTTTATATATTTATTTTTGTTTTGGTTTGTTTTACCTGGTTACTGGAATTGTTCATTGCTGGACTTGAACACTGTGGTCAACTCTGTTCTGCGTCTCAAGTCTGCCAACGTACACGGTAAGCCATTGGGCAAACTGGTAACACAATGAGCCTGTGTTGCTTATATTTTACTTCCAGGAGACCCAGAAGTTCTGTAATTGATTCGGGACATGCATTAGCAGTTCCCTTAATAATACACCTAAAACAAGGATTGCTGTAAAAATTCCTCATAATTGTCTCTTAATTGACGAAATATCTCATCAATGGCTGGGAAAGAGTTAAGCAAGCATGGATAATGCACATTTTGAAACAACACACATCTCAAATAACTGAATTCAGCTTTTCATTTTGATGAATACACATTTTACATACTTTTAGGTTGGTTAGTCTGCATATTAGATACAGCCATATGGCGCTTTCACACCTGCCTCATCTAGTTTGGCTGAATCACACTAAAGTTTGCACCTTTGTAATTTACCCCCGTAGCAGATTGCAGATAAACCTGAAGTTGTGAGAATTTGGGGAGCCTCGGAGAAATATAGATTGTGTTCAAAAGCTTTAAAAGGCTGCCTACGGAGGCAGCATCCCAAGGTAGGAATGCATCAAGGCACGTCCGAATCCAATATCTGCTTCACTTCCGCTGCCTTCGATATCCCACAACCCTGTTCATTCCATTTTTGACAGTGGAGCTAAAAAGTAAACATGGCATCTCAGAGTGCCACTCGAGTATTATTTTGTATGTAAATTAATATTTTTGACCAACACTTTTCACTTTTGATGACATTTCCAGTGAGAAATTAGTATTGTAATACACAAACCCGAAGTTTTATGAGGTGCCTTGTCCAGTGTCACTGCCTGATAGGGCAGCAAGGCAACAAGTCAGCAGCATTCTAAGCTTTCAGACACAGCCGTACGCCCCATTCACAGTACAAGTGACAAATCGATAAGTAACCATTTATTTCAACGTAAAGTGAGTGACGTCCGGTGACCTCCAGCTATTCGAGCGACATCGAATGTTGGTGACCGGATATGGGTGTGTCAAGTAACGCGACAAAGTTGAGAATCCTCCTCTCTCAGCTCCTGCAAACAAGCTGGCAAAAAATCTGAGAATCCTTCAACTTTATGCAAATGAAGAATGACTTTCATGAGCGACAGCCAATATGAGCATTAGTAGAGCTCACGTGATGCTCTCTGAGCTTCTGGAGCAGCAGATTGCATCTCTGTACTGTAGACCTACTCAGAACAGAAGATAAACAAACGCAATGACAGAGAACACACTTTTTCTTGTTCATCTTTGTAATTAAGCATTTTATGTACTGGTTCCATTTATAGTTACAGTTTTCCCAGACCAATGTTTATCTTCACAGGGCTCAAAATTAACCTTTTTGCTTGGTAGCACTTGGTAGCAACTTTGAAAATTTAGGCGCACCCACCAATTATGAACACCGTTACTACAGGTTTTATATAAACATTTATTGCATTTGAAATCAACACTAATCAAAACTAACAAGCAAAAAAATATATATGCATGTGTGAGGAAAATATGTCTCAATGAAATCCCGTAATTACAAGAAAATAAATTTTTATAACATAATTGAGTGACCAAAAGATACACGGACCGCTCACCGGCCCTGCACGCACTGTTTGACATGAATGAATCTGTTAGCGATATGTTAACTGAGCTGTGTTCTCACGGGTGTTATTGCACAGATGCTTTTGACATATACATTATTATATATATATATATTATTTGCATACCTCATTTTAATAGCAAAACTGGTCTTTTCATGAGCTGCAAAATTAGTTTAATCTTAGTCAGTGCAAGCCCTTTTGCGATGGTGTACGTGTTAAATTTAAACGTTTACATCTAGTTGCCACTTGCACGGCTGACAGCATCTGGCGATTAAAGGAAGGATTAAACAGAACCTCTCGTGCTTGAAATGTGTAGATGTGGCAAACAGTTACCTGAAAATTCCGTCCCACAGACTTTACAGTGAATGCTTTAGTTATTTTCATAGAGGACTTGAAGCCAATGAAAGTCTTTTATCCACTCTTCGAAAAGTGTAGATGGTGGATTAACATGGCTACATTATTTGTAGCTTTAGGTGGTTTCTGAAACAAAATCTGTCAGTGTTGTTTTCATTCTCATCTTCAGCGCTTTACATTTTCGCGGTTGTAGCTCCTGTCATCTGAAGGCAGAAGGCATTGACTGAGTGATTGACAGCTGATTTTAACCAATCCATTTGCGTTCAGTTCTAGAGCAGTGGGCCAATAAGAAGAGCGTGAAGGCGGGGCAGGCATTGCGGGTTATGTTTACTGCAGCAAGTTGACATGACAACAGTTTTAAACTGTACCTGAGCGCTGCGTTTAAAGTGCAAAGATGCATTCTGCGTAAATGTGTCCTAAATCTGTGCATGTGGTGAACATTTTGTAGTGAAAACCGGTCGCACGCAAGAATTTTATGCACTAGCACAAATGCTCCCAAATATATTTTGAGGTCGCATAGATAATTTCGGGCGCAAATGCGACCAAAACGGTCACAATTTCGAGCCCTGTCTCCAGCTGCACGTAAACTCATTCGCTCTCGGTGAACATCATCATAAACGTTACTTAAGCAACTTTAAGGTGGGAACGCTAGCTACTTTAATCGCCACCCAGGGAGTTGCCATGGAATTTTAATTCACATTAATTCTGACCAATCAAAATTCAGTTTAGGAAATTTGTTCAGCGACACATCAAGCCAATTATTGAAGTGGATGTTGTCGCATGATTGCATTTTTGGTTTAGCTGGTTCGGATCAAAGCAATCAGTGTGATGTGAAAAGAAACCAAAATGGCTGAAAATGCTACAATGTACAATTTTTTTGCCCTCTGAACAAACTTAGAATGAAATAAACCATAAACACATCGTGCATTCACAAATGAAGACTAAATGCATCCATTAAAAATGGTGTGTATTTAATGCATTTGGAGGACGAGGAATGTCTCAAAGGCTCTAGTGTTGCCCTTCGAGCTCCTCATCAGGATGCAATGACGGTTGGGTCGTGCTGTCGCAAGAGCTTGGCAGTTTTCCCTCCATCTGCCAGAGCCGCTCCACATCAGCACTGAGACATGAGCAGGATATGACATTCATCAATCATTTGTAATGTTCTTCTCTTCATTTAAACAAACAGAGCATATGTTGGCCCATCATAAGCCTGCAGTGACTTTGGCCAATGCCGTCCAGTTAAACGGAGCTGCTATTTATATTTAATCGCAGTCCTGATGCCAACGTGCTACTTTAATATATATCTTTCTGAGAAGAGTGGAGTCAGGTGTCTTGATGTATGCTCTTGATGGATGTCTCAAGCTTGGATTTTCTTTATTCTGCTTTGGTTTGATCTCATGCGCTCCCATCCTGTATGCAGAAACCATCTGACGAAACCTTCATCTTTCGGTTTCTGCTTTCCATAATGTAGGTTGAAAATTAATTCTACCTGCTGTTTGAATTCATGAATAGCTCAGAGGAAAGTGAACAGTAAGCCTAGGAAGCACTTGTAATTCAGAAAACATTTTACTGCATGTTTTTTAGAGAATATTGCAGCTGAGTAATTTATATGATGTCCTGGTCTCTTCACAGCTTTTGAAGGTCTGATTTTGTCTACTAATTCAAACAAAACACACACACAAACCCCCCCAATGAAAGTGCTGGTTTGCCTTTGAATCTACAGCATTTAAAATGCTTAAAGTGAACCAATTATGCAAAAATCACTTTAACAAGGGGTTTAAACACAGTTGTAGGCAACCCAGGCACATTCTGCGAACGTAGTCCCGGGGACGTTTCTGGAGACCGCGAAAAACGTCCCGGAAGGTACGTATTTTTGCAGTTTTTGTTTTTGCGAATCCGCGAGAGGCCGCTGTGCTCGCTTTTTCCCGCTCCGTTCTCGCGTAAACCCGCTGGCGGCCGCTGTCGAACGACCTTCCGCCTGTCTGCCTGGATGACAGAATGATTGACCGTGCGACCGCCCAATCGGCTGACCCACCCTCCTCCGTCCCTAAACCCAACCAACGACGATTCACAAAAGCCGTCCAGAAAAAGAAAAGCCCTCGTCTAATTTTTACCACGTTTTCGGATTTTGACCACATTCTCACCCTGGGATGAACTTGTTCGCTTTATTTTTTGGATTTTGTTTTTGTTTTCTTAACTGATTTCTGGAACCGCTCTTCCCCGGACTCGAACCCGGTCACCGTCGTCGTCTTCGTCGTGGTTAGCCCCTCTCTGCGCCTCAAGTCCGCCAAAGTACACGAAGAGCTAACCGGACAAACTGGTTGCAGCGGGAAAGCCCTCCACACGAAGGCGAGCGGCCGGCCGGCAAGCGCCGAAAGGAACGGCGTCACACCGCCCCGCAGCGTTCACTTAAAAAAAATTAAATGCAGCCGTACGTACCTCCGGCTACGTATTTCGCAGTCTCCAGAAACGTCCACTGGACTACGTTTTCAGAATGAGCCTGGGTTCGTTGTGGGGCAACAGTGTGTGAATTCAGACAGCCTTTAATGTTAAAAAATTATAAATTACATTTTTTTAGGATCACGCCTCATACAAACAGTCTGCAAAACAACACATTCTTCCTTTGTAAATGTCATTAGAGGAGGAATGTTCGCCCATTATTAATAATAATTAACATTTAAACCCCTACTCTTTTTCGAAGGACATCCTGGGATTTTTAACGACCATAGAGAGTCAGGACCTCAGTTTAACCTCTCATCCAAAAGACGGGGGCGCTCACTGAGCAGTATAGAGTCCCCATCAAAATACTGGGGAGTTAAGACCCATACAGATTGCAGGTTGAGCGCCCCCTGCTGGTCTTACTAACACCACTTCCTGGTAGCAACCTAGCTTTCCCATGTGGTCTCTTCTACAGGTACTGACCAGGCACAGCCCTGCTTGGCTTTTAAAAAGAGCACTCAGAGCACAATCTCATTTGAATTGAGATTGGCAGTCACCAAAACAACACAATTTGGACCAAAGCCTAAAAGAAGCAGTTTCAGAGAGTTATAAAACATCATTTGTGTGGTATTTTGAGCTGAAACTTTACATACACACTCTAGGGACATCAGGGGCCAGTTGCAGCAGCAGTGCGTAAGTTAAAATGTAGCCTAGTTGTGACTTAAGGGGACACTAAGTTACAATTTACGCACTACTAAATATTTTTTGTGTTGCATCAATTTACGCACTACTAAATATTTTTTTTGTGTTGCATCACTGAACTTAGTTTAAACGTAACACTACGTTCCAACTAAATATTTACGGCAGCATCCCCCCATGTATAACGGTAGAAAAGAGATGACAGCGAGATTAGTTTACATAGTTGAGCTCTCAGTGATAATGAAGATTGATCTATCTCTACTCACAGCCTTATTTTCATCCCAAATCTGGCATTTTTTGGTTTGTGAAAGAGTTTAATTTTCTCTCATGGAGTGTCTTAATTATATCCATCAATTAAAACGAGAATTTCTTCTTGACTGGGTTATTCTCTCTGCTCTTTTCTCTTTCATGTGTATTTCCTGTGTATTTTCCATGCATTTACGGCCTGTGATGCAGGTATGTGCGTCGTCTATTATTAGTGACTGACCTCTAATGTAATGTACTATAAAAACGTAATTTTTCAATACATTTTCATAGGACAGTTATACAGCATATAGACGCATTAGTTGCAGAATTTTAAAGCAGTTTAGCAAATTACATGCAATTTAATTGCATCAACTACGCATGACTTTACGGAGAGCTTTCGACCTACTAACTACAGTTTGCCTTAATAACGTGGTGCAACCGAAGTAAGAACAAATTTAGTTACAAACTAGCTAGTAGTTACGGACTTTACGTTCCAGTTTAAGAAAGAACTTACGAACAGCTGGTGCAACCCTACCCAGAAACTTATTTTGCATCTTGTAAAAAAGGGCATGATGGGTCCCCTTTAAAGTTTCAGTTATGCAAATGTAAAAAATGATCGATTCTAATCTTGAAACATGAATAATCTCCCAACATCAGAGCTGAATAAAATGCAAGGCGTTGGTAAAATTCTGAATGATATTTATTATACCTTCATAGATAAATAGAACAGCCTATTATCTGCCGACTGCACTATCAGGCAATATGTATGTTTGTAGTAAAAAACAAAACAAAATGTTTAACATAGTACTAATGGATCTGCTGATTATCATGATAACACTGATAAGAATATTTCATCATTCTTAAACATCACCTTTACATATCGGTGGTCTTGTTTGTGCTTTGATATGAAGTTCGCGACATTAACAAATACGTCTCAGCAAGTACAGAGTTCAAATAAACAATAAGTTGTTCAATGCACAGTTCAATTCCCATAAACTGAATCCAAACAAAGACGAGATTAACAGTCTCACGTGAACAGACACACGTACATACATGCACACAGACGCACACACAACTATAATAGTTAGCGTTCGTGACTGTCGTTTCGTACGAGCTATCGGTCTGGTCCACCCAGAGATACAAACTATTTGGTTTGTTACATTCCTGATTTTTAGAAACGCTTTCGGAAACAGACCAGCGAACAATGAACGATTCATCACACACATTCACGTTCAGTCACACCTTGATGCGCACATAAACAATCATGTATTCATACAGTAGCCCTAAAAGTATTTGGACACGTGATATGTATGTACAAATGTTTCAAAATCATCAAATAGATTTTTTAATAAAACAAAATTTAAAAAAATTTGATTGTTTAAAAATTAAACGAATGTGGCCAACAAAAATCTCAAAAGCATGACCAATTTCTGAGGCTCTGTCTACACAAACACAGGTATTTTCAAAACAGATTTTTCTATGCAGTTTAGCCGCTTGTCCACATGTAAACGAGTGAATATTTTTGGTAACATCGGTTACGACATGTGTAGTTTTTAACCTTCTTGTGTGCCATTTTGTCCTATGTTCGACATCAGATTATGGGCCGCTGCTCCTTTTTCAGGCCTCTGATTGGCCAACATGGCTTTATGCTTAAAGTTATATCGCCACCTGTTGGTTTGGCATGTGCATTGCATCATAGAATGTTTAGGCGTTTTCATGTGGACAAAGATTTATTTTTAAACAAAGGAGGGGGACAACTGTATATAAAAATACTTGTGTATTTGTGTCGACGGTGTCAGACAGTTAGTAAGTAAAGAGAAAACAGTCGCATAATTGAACATTTCACACATTTTAATAGTAATTTAAGTGTCCATAATAATTTATTTTAAGGCCACTGTATATATATTTGTGAACCTCTCATTCACATCTTGTTTGTTAAATTGACTAATTATACAACAGTCTAATGCTGTGTTTACACCAGACGCGGAAGCAGCGTCAAGCGTGAGCGAGTTACATGTTAAGTCAAAGCAAAGACGTGAAAAGACATCCTGCGGCGCGATATGCGCGAATGAGGCGGTGTGAATAAAGCGGCGCGAGTTGAGTGTTTTGCTCTCGACTTGGAAAATCTGAGCATCAGCAGACATTCGTGTCAAGGTAACCAATCAGGAGCTTGCTCTTGTAGGGGACTGATAATGACGTATCGCCTGTTGTTTCCCAGGTGAAATCCTTCTGCCGAGAATGGACAACAGTTCATCAAACTGGGCTTGGCTCAGTCAGAAGCACTGCTGAAAGCCTCTATCCTGGTGTAGTATCTGAAGGAGTTTATGAGCTCACAGAGCTGGGTGCACCTCAGAATGGATCTAGTGGACTCAGACACGGCTCCAAACGAATCGAGGCTGTTTTTTAGCCTTCCTAAAGCACATAAACACAGCTATTCTCTCAATAAAGTCCATGTTAGCCATTTAGCAATGAAGCTAGGGTCACCAGGCAGATAGAAGTGAATTTAACACATGAAGCAAGTAAACTCAAAATGGTCAAGCTTTTATTTATGTGCAAATAGCGCAATTTATCCACGCGTACCGCGTCTGATGTAAACACAGCATAATCCTAAACTTAAAATAATAATAATTATAATAGTTTTTGGCATTTTTAGATATGAATTCAAACGTGGTTTATTTCTTTCTGAACTCTCATATCCTTGTAGAGATGCTCTTCAGTTTTCAACTTGCTGTTGCTTTTTTATCTCAGCTAAAACATCAAATCTCTCTTTCACACTCACACACACACACACAATCACACGTATAAACACAAACAAAGAATACACCATCTTCCAACACCTGTATATAATTGAGGCAAACTTGGCGGTAATAATAATAATGAAGTCTAAATAAAACTAAAAAAAACATGCACAGGACGACCAGCATGCATTTACAAGATGAGACTTGTTAACACAATGTCATATGGGACCTGAACCCTCCAGCATCCCAAAACCCCAACGGCGGGAGTTACATTCTCACCAATTACACTGAGTTGATCCAGCAGATGGGGCTAATGAGGCTACATACAGTGAGTAAGCGCTATAATTATCTACTGACCTACGTAAGCCACTGGTCTTTAAGACAGTTTCGAGCCGTCGCTATGTACAGAAAAAAAGGCATCGGTGTTCAGCTGCGAGAAGCTATTCGATGTCCCAGTCCCATTATTTATAATTTGGCATGGGGGAATCCTCGTTCCCACATTTACGAAGCTTCAAGGAGTTTCATTTTTGAGGCAGTATTTCCTTTATAAGTTCAGAAAACGTTGAAAGTTTTTGCACACTTCCATTGGGTGAATGTGAACGTGTACTTGGTTGGTAGCGTTCCTCTGACATCTGGGTTTAATTGCAGATCCGGGAGGTTGTTCGGTAATGTCCGGTTGGGAATGGGGTCGGCTTTGGTTGTTCTCTGGATGTTCGTGCTTGCGTTACGCTCAGCAGGTGAAGTCCTCAAAGTTGCCCTGGCCCGGATGGTGAGGTAGCATGTTGGCTGGGTAGGTCGACGGTGTGCGAAGGTTGTCACAGGGTGCCTGAGGAGAAAAAATATTAGAGTACAAATGAAATTCAAACTAACATATGATTTTGTTAGCTCACATTGCTAGTTTTGTGATGAACAATAAAAAAACGAATGTTTGCCCTTGTAATCTTTAATTGAAATCTAAAAATGAATTTCATGTTTGTTTTCAGTTGAATTCTCACATTTGACATATGTCTTAGGTATTGGGCGTGGCTAACATTCTTAACCACGCCCCTCAAACTGCCAGTTTTGACAACAAACAGAAATAGAGAGGAGGAGGAGTCTGTTAGGTTGTCATAACCCTTTCAAAACCCATTTTCCCATCTTTCTGAATGAAATGATTTCTTTACTAAATTAATTTAGTTTGCAGTAGATAAACAAGCCACGCCTACTGTTTTCTCATGTAATATTCCATTTCTCTAGGAACTGCGTCACAATACCCCCCCCAAAAAAATGTTGTAGCTTCTAGTTCATGCGGACTTTATGTCAAGTCAAGTTTTATAGCTTTATAGAGTGGAGGAACTATGGCGTCAATTTGTATGCAAAAACCCAGAAGCGAGTTAGCATTTTAGCAGTTCCGGTTCCCTCGTCCCAAAGTCAATGGGTTTTTTCAATTGGGTTTCAGTAAAATCGCTTAAATAAGGTTCGTGGATAACACAAACTCAAGCTACTTTCACGTTTTACTCTACGACATGAAACACATCAGTTATATCACACTCTAGATTTTTTTTAAATCGGTTACGCTTTTTTAAAAAGCGATTGTTATCAAGTTGCTAAATGGGACTACAGGCTGGTGTCGGAGACATTATACGTCACCGAGCTAAGCAAACGTGTGAATATTTGTGTAAAAAAAACATACATACTAACTGTCGTTTTAAGATGATCAAAGGATTTTTTGTCGTTTTTTTCTTCATCTGAACACATTTAACTCGGTCATAACTGCAGTATTTACACTCCTTTTTAAGATGTATAGCATATGTGACTGTATAGGCTGCTTTTCGCTGTACTTCGTGACATAAAAAGAATATTGAATGTTGTTCTGTGTCCATGATGGAACTTGCAGGCATATAGATTTGTCCCTCACGCCTCATTTCAGTTGTCTGTTACTAAGGTAAGCGGGCTGTATGCACGCGAGCGATACACTTATTTAAATTTGCAAATAAGCAAAACAAAATGTATTTCCCTCGTAAAAAACTATCCAAAAGGCACGTAGGTCTATGTGTTTTGCGTATTTATTTGTTTATAATATATAGCGTAGATTATAATATAATAAACCGAGAGAGTAAATCTTTGTCATGGATCCTATTTCTAAAAAAAATAAGCTTGAAAAGTTGTCATTAGCAGAGTGGTGCTGACGTCACAGGCGAGCGCCCCCAGGTGCTGTAGTCTGTTTATAGCCTAATGTTAGCTTTTCAGTTCTTGCGTTTGCATTTAAGATCCAAGTGCTAAAAGTTGTATTTTCATGTGAGGATTATCCGGTTGGGCAAAACGTGCAAGTGTGATGAACATTGTTTGAACACAGAGCTTAATATTTGCAATCTTCGAAAAGTCTATGGGAAAATCCTACAGGGATTTTATCGAGGGAACTAATTTTATGCTAGCAGCCAATTAGCCGATGTCATAGTTCCTCCACTCTATTGTCATTTCACTACATGTGTGGACATAAAGTGGAATGAAATGTCAGGTTTTGCAGGACCAAGGATTATGCTACATAAATAAACACAATTATAGACATAAGAGCTATTTTAAACCTATACATACTAACATACTCTAGTAGTAATGCAACTATACTAACTATACAAATACTTAACTATATATTCCTACACTGTAAAAAAAAACATTTTTTTTAGTTGAATCAAATGAACTTTTCTTGTCATCTCAACTTAAATCAGTCTTACTAAAAATATTAAGTTAAACTTTGTATAACTTAAAAAATTTAGTTTGAAACCTGATTAACTTACTAAAATATGTAAAAGCATCATACAAATATTTGCTCTCTTGACTTTTTGTCTATACAAGTATATTGACAAGTTTTTGTCTATACTATACACACAATACAAGTACTTTAATTTTAAAATAAGTCACTATAATCTTTATAATATTAATCATGATTCATGCCTAATAATTATTTGTTAACAGTCAAACCTAAATTATTTAAACACTTGTTTCTTGTGGGGGAGTAAAATTAATTTATGTAAGCGATGAAAAATTTGGTAAACTGTGACATATTACACACAAAAATTCTTCATAGAGTGGACTAAAAACTACAGGAATATTTTGCGTTGAGTCTGGAAAATTTTTGACAAGTTTAGAAGTGATGGATCTGGTTTACAGAAGAGACTACAGGTTGACATTAAAGATCAATAAAGTACTGAATGTTGTGTAAATATTGTGATCTTAACAGTTGCCTAGATTGTTTCTTGGTTGATTGTAATCCAATTTCACAACTTACCTTTCATAAGTTATCTTAATTCAGATTGGTCAGTTGCGGTATTCCAATGTATGTTATTGCAAGATAACAACCACTGAAACTAATAACTAAACTAAAACTAAATAATTTTTTGGAAAGTAGCAGTAAAAATTACACTGATAAAGTACATCCAGGTGGCGTTTTTTTACACAAAAAAAGACTGACAGGTTAAATATGTTCTAACTGAGTTTTGGTCATATTTTATTGTCATTTTCTAAACTATAGCGAATAAACTGATAATGTGAGAAATGTTCAAGATGTTTGATAATGTTTGGTTTGATTATTTATATGATAGTAGTATGTGAAAGCCTACACATTATGCAAACGTTTCATCGCCTCAATTTTGTGTAAATCAAAGCAGAGACTTACAGTTCCCAATGCGTTTCAAGGATTTTTGGTTCATTGTAATCCAATTTCACACTGTACCTTTCTATAAAAAGTTACCTTGATTCTAATTAGTCATTCGCAACAATAACTAACCTAAAACTAAATCATTTTATGTTTCTAAAAAAAACGTCTGAACTTTGTTCAATGTTGGATCTAACAATGTATTATAACATACATTTGAGCTGTTTCATGTAGGTCGAGTGGTAGAGCAAGTAAGTTACTTGTGATAAAAGCATCTGCCAAAATCTATCAATTTTATGCGTAACGATGCATAAAATGCAAGCATAGACATTCCCAAAATTTTTAATGGGCAGTCTTAAAAAATGGTGTGTGATTTATTCCTACAGATCATATTTCGCCAGTATCTTCATATAAATACAGTACAAAGAAAAAACATTGCTGTAATTCACCTGAAGAGTGTGTTTAAAGTTTATTTTAAAATTAATTTCTAGTGGCCAGACTGACTTACTACAGATGTCATTTCCCCAATATATCCCTTAATTTGTATAAAGTAGGGGAATAATAAACAAATGTGTGTCTGCGTTCCTAACGGACTCTTATTTTGACTTTTTATTTAAAGTATAATGAGATTGATATCATCTATTGAGCTAAATCATGATGCGTGTAATGTTACACCTCTAGTCCAATCAAATAGTGATACAAGTTAATTCTGCATAACATGGCTGATATGACTTCCAGTTCAATTCTCACTGTCAATGAAAGTATAATGGAATAAGACGTGTTTTATTCATCTGGATCTCATGCGGTATTCTCTATTCCATCTTCAAATAATGCATCCACTTAAAAACTGCATGCTATGCGCAATACGCACACACTGAATACTGTGGGAATAGTGTGAGCAGTATGCAGTGTGAGTTGAAGAGTCAGCAGTGATATTAGTGTGATGTTTACTGACGTGGCGCTTCACGTCGTCCAGACTGAGAACGGCTCCTCGCTCGTTGTTGTTGCTCCGTTGGTGTTTCTTCTTGGCGCAGCGACAGAGTTTGAACTTGATCACCTGTGAAGAGAGCAAGCACACACGCCCATATTACACACTGTTCAGTTCGCACTATCAAATTGGCTGTGGATGGTCATGGAGAGAGTAGTGGATCAAACGTGAATGTTCCTGACAGTTTCACTCGGGGGGTAAACAACTGTAGAAGGATGAGTAACAGAACAGCGAATCTAAAAAAACGACAACAACAAAAAAAGCATACAGACATGTGTTTTTTTAAAACAGAGCTAGGTGGATTACTTATGAATTGTTATCAGTTAGTTACAAATGACAATCTAATCTAAGATAATATAATCTCTTAGGGTGTTTTCACACTTGGTTCAATTGCCTGGACTGAACCCAAGTTCGATTGTCCCCCCTAGCCACCTTCTCGGCTGCTGTTTTGTGTACAGGTGTTACTAGGTGACCACCACGAAAGCAAAGAGCCAAAATGGAGACGTTCTCACATCACGTTCCGTCTGCTTTTACTGAATCTTTTGGATGTGTTACCGCAACCAAATTACTCCGAAATACATGCGTCTATCTTCCGCAAATATATTAAAAACGTTCAGAAAATCAGGCAATGCCTACAGAAGTTGTTTTTGGTGAAGTCACACGGTCAGTCCTGCTTGTCGCCAAGGTAGACATACACACACGAATGAACGTTATAAAAAGCTAAAGTTTGTTGTGCAGTTGGTGGTTTACTTCTGTTATTCCATTACGATTACATTCATATCAGAAGTGAACCTTACCAGAGTTTGCACGAACCATACCCCCAGATCACCTCTTTCAGGCGGACTCGGGTTCAGAAGACAGCATTCACACTAGCTAAACGTGGGTGCGGACCAAAAGTGCTTGTGTGAATGCGCCCTTAGATTACACATTTATGCATAAAGTAATCAGATTACTTTTGGATTACATTTAGATTACTTCTGTGCCTTATAAGCCTTATTTTGAATACTGAAAATAGATAAACTTGTACAATATTGATAGTTACAAAACTAAAATATTTGTAATTCTTTATTAACCAACAACAGATAATTTTTTAGGTGCAATGATGGACAGTAAATACTTCAAAATATGAACAATATATCTTTCTGCATGTGTTTCCTGATAGCAAACAAATTTACATCTTGATTTAAAAACTTTTGATTTAAAATTAGGTACATTTATAAAACAGCAACATTACAAAAATCAACATTGAAAAAACATTCACAGCAATATCTTGGCTACATTAAATATTTCATCTAAAAAACACTAGAGGATTGTTGTTGAATCGCTGAATGCTTAATTTTTAGTCGCTTTGGACAAAAATGTCTATTAAATGTAAAGTATGAAAATATCAATAAAAACATCAAATAGCAACGAACAAGAATTCTGAAAATTTAAGTTGCAGGTTTATTACGAAAATATATACATTTGTAGAATCAATTAATTGTGAACAACTTCCATTATATATTCATGTAATCTGTAAAAAGTAACCATAGTCTGATCACAAGTACTTTGAAAAGTAGTTTACTCTTATTACAAGTACTTGATTTTTGTAATTCATTCATTCATTTTCCTTTGCCTTAGTCCCTGACTTATCAGGAGTTGTCACAGTGGAATGAACCACCAACTATTCCGGCATATGCTTTACGCAGAAGATGCCCCTCCTGCCGCAACCCAGTACTGGGAAACACCCATACACTCATTCACACACACACTCATACACTACAGCCAGTGTAGTTTATCCAATTCACCTTTAGTGTGTTGTAATGAAAATTATCATATGTATTTGTTTATATGGCAAAACATGTCTTTTTCATCAAAAAAGGTCCATACTGACTAGAAGGCAGATACTGATAAGATCAGGGCCTGGTGTGTGGACTTTGGGGCTTTACGATGTGGTCACATTTTGATTTGTCAGTTTGAATGTCTCAGTACTTGGGCTTTGGTCAAGAAAGAGACAAAATAGATGTTAAACTCTGCTCTGTCTTTTGTCCTGGTCTGTTCTTTTCCTGCTCTGCTTCTCTCCTCCTCTGGAGACTTCTCTGACTCTACTGCTATCAGGCTATCTTCGGGGCCTGCTCTCTTAGTTTCTCTCCCTCCCTCCCTCCCCCTGTGTCTCTCCTTCTACCTCTGGTAACTTTATTTTACATTTAAGCTGGGTACAATTATTATCATATGTTTTTTATCATTTTATACAGTCATTTGTAACTAATTCAGTTGTAACCATAGAGAATTATTGTCATTAAATAATTTCATTTTCAAGTATTCTGTGATTTACTTTTGATTTAACATCAACACTTAATTGCTCCTTATTGAAATACAATACAATCACATAATATCAACGCTCTCCCACATTTTAAGCTATTAATACTGCCCTTATTTCCGTTTTTGGTATAAAATTGCAGAAGGATGGTTTGACTAGAAATGTGCAGTTTTTTACCATCATGCTGATAACTACAGAACTATAGAACTACAGTTCGGACCGCTGTAGGTAAGAAAACCCATTCTTACAAGCGCATGTCTTTGGACTGTGGGGGAAACCTGAGCCCCCAGAGGAAACCCACACCAACACGGGGAGAACATGCAAACTCCACACAGAAATACCAACTGGTCCAGCCGGGACTCGAACCAGTGACTGATTTTTGTCATTTAATTGCATCCAGATTACATATATATCTGTTACTAACCAGCTTTGTTTATAGCATACACATATGCTAATATAAAAAAAAAATCTAATGTTGTGATTAATCTGACATGGATGCATGAGAATAAAAAAACGTATGTGTTTGTTGATGTGAGAGCAGCCTAGTCCTATTTGCATTGTAGTCCCAGATTAAAGCACAAATTCAAACTCCACATTATTCAGGAACTCAAATCTTCTTTTCAGGAGTCAGACCGTAACAATATTAAAATCGCAGATCTGAACTCATAACTGGGGCATTTCCCCTCATTCCCTCGAGGACCTCCTGACACACACAACAACATGATGGATGGATGATGCATTGTTTGTCATTGGCTTTCAGCTGTCATGTACTAGAAGTCGGCTTAAACCGGCCAGATTACACTAACACGAGTCCTGGAACTGACAGTATTTGTGCCTCATTTCCTGCAAACGACGCCAGTATCCACCTGCCATTTCTGACAGGCTGTCTTCCATCTGTGGCTTAATGTCACTGGAAATACTCAGCACCGGCTGTCGAGTCTGAACCAGACTCAAGGGACTTTTCACGTAAAGTGTCAATTTATTAGAACTGTAAAGTGCATCACTAAATTTACTTACATTTTCCAGACGAATGCATTTGGGTAAAGAAATCCCAACTGCAATATCTACTCTGAGAAGATACATCAGTAACAATCTCAATCGCTAAATAACAGCTTGTTTTTTTTTTTTTTTTTTGTTCAAAACTATCTATATATAGCTATAACTATCGCTTCAGAAAACTCAAAGGCCTCAGTCAATAAATTGTAAAAACAATTGTATGAAGAATGCGTAATGGCAACTTGTGTTTTTATGTAAATGTAAAATTTTGTTTGTCATAATGTTTCAAGGTAACTTAATGACTTAAAACAGCTTGTATAAGTGTAAGTTAAAAAGACTTGCAAGGTTAATTTTATTCAACTTTAAATTTAAGATTTTAAGATTTAGGAAAATTTGTACTTTTTATTATTATTTTTTTTTTTTTACAGTGTACCTTTAAAAGGTTTGTACATACACATTTTAAAATCAAAACTACAAGCTAGTGTGAGGTTTTGGTCAGAAAAAAATCTGCATATTTCACTTTTCTATCTCTAAAAAAAAACAAAATGACAAAACAAACAAAAAAACTAAAGATTCCCCACTAGCAATGATGACATTGAACTCGATAGTTCGTCCCAAACATGTAAGTTTACTCTTTAAAAACATGTGCTCTCCAAACATTTATGAGTTTCTTTTTGTTTATTGAACACAAAAAACAAGATGTTTTGGAAAATGTTGGAAACCGTTAGCCATTGACATCTATAGAAGAAAAATATATAATGGAAGTGTTGTCACAGTACTGGAATTTGCTACCAATCAATAATTTTAAGAATGTCCATTTCCCGCTAACAAACACTCCAGTGTCCCTGTATCTGTGGTTACACTCAGTAAACACCGGTAAGTTCGGTGAACTGATGACACAATGAACACAATGGCAAATCAGCTGTGTTTAAGAAC
Source organism: Danio aesculapii (assembly GCF_903798145.1). Lineage (NCBI taxonomy): Eukaryota > Metazoa > Chordata > Actinopteri > Cypriniformes > Danionidae > Danio > Danio aesculapii. The sequence goes on from NC_079456.1 coordinate 8,248,171, forward strand.
GCGCTCAACAGCGTTCAAAAGTTAGCAGGAAATAGACGTTTTTAAGGGTTCAGTATCGATTGGTACCGAATTCCAGTATCGTGACAACCCTAAACGGAAGTAAATTTCTTCCATTTTCCAACATTCTTCAAAGTATCTTTTATGTTCAACAGGAAAAAGAAACTCAATGTTTTTAAACGAGTAAAGGGAGAAAAAAAAATTATTTTTGCGTGAATTATCCCTTTAAATATCATTACTACACTCATTTTCAACAATAATGTGAACATTCAGCTAAAAATCTTTGCGTTCTGCTGTGGAAAATCATCCCAGGTTTGCAACAACATTCAGTTGAGTAAACAATGATTTTCCTTTTTGGGTGCACTGTCCCTTTCACATCCTATTCTACCTCTTATCTTTCAGCAAAACCCCCCACCAGTGCTTTAGTTTTCCAAGCTCATGTGAATCTGTAAAGCGCAGAGGTGCAAGTCAGCACATCCAGCAAAAGGCCATATGATCTGTTATCAATCTCTGCCACATGGAGATACCCAAGAATCGCCTGAGACCACACACAAGAAAAATAGCTCGCATGGCACCAACCTTTATTTCCATTACAGTCACATGTTGACAGGACATTTCATAGAAGCGTTCCTGCCAATTTAGGGACTGTTTACATGATAACGTTTTCAGCCAAAAACTGAAGACTTTTTATGCTTTTTGCCTGTTTGTTTACATGACAGCAGCGTTGTTGGGACTGAAAACACACAAATCTTTAAACGGGTTACAAAGTGTATGTTTATCAAAATGCAAATATTGTCTTGTCCCTGTAAACACCCAAAAAATGAGAGTCTTTTAAAACGATGAGGTCATGCGCGTGCATAGTATGTGTTTTGGCAGTTGTAGAGAAAAGGCAAGCGTAAACAAACACACAATGGTGGCATACGTGGTAGTGCTGATGTTGCTCAAGTGTTCAAGTTTTATTGCCATTTCTTTCACAACACGTGTGGTCATACAGTGGAGTGAAATGTCGTGTTTCTCAATTCAATTCAATTCACCTTTATTTGTATAGCGCTTATACAATGTAGATTGTGTCAAAGCAGCTTCACATAAAAGGTCATAGTAAATAGGAACAGTGTAGTTCAGTTGATGAAAACAACATGATTGTGTAGTCACAGGACCATGGTGCTACATAATATGAGCTATTTTAACCCTATACATAGATAACATACCCTAGTGGTAATCTAACTATACTAACTACTAACTAGGGTTGTCACGATACTGGAATTCGGTACTAATTGATATTGAAATTTTTAAAACGTCCATTTCCCACTAACATTTAAGCGCTGTTGAGCGGGTTCTTAAAAAAACGATGATTTGCCATTGCGTTAACATGCTCAGCAGAAATGACTGTGATTGGCTGTGAAGGTCATCAGTTCACCGAACTCACTCCTGTTTACTGAGTGTTACTACAGAGACGGGGACACTGGAGCATTTCAAAGTCATGCCGATCAGCTGGTTTGTCTATAAGCTGACATACAAGCGATCCGTTGATGAATCAACTGATCTTTGTGGCTTTAAAACACTTCAGTGTCCCTGTATCTGAGATTACAGTTTGGTGAGTTTGGTGAACGAATGATCTTTACGGCCAATCCCAGTCATTTCTGTTGAGCATGTGAACGCAATGGCAAATCAGCGCTGTTTAAGAACAAGCTCAACAGCAGTCAAATGTTAGCAGGAAATGGACATTTAAATTAAAGTTAAAATGTCAGTATCAATTGGTACCCAATTCCAGTATCGTGACAACCCTGTTTAGTAGTTGGTATTGTTAGATTACCACTAAGGTGTGTTATTTATGTTTTCCTCAGCACAAGATATTGCACAGAAGAGGTATTTAAGGTTGATGAAAACAACATGATTGTGTAGTACATTCACAAGTAAACACAGTTTTTCTTACGTAGTCCTTGTAAGATGGAGTTTAAGTTAATTGTCTGGTGCATATGGAGAGAGAGTGTTTCTACAGGGGGTTTGTCAAGCTCACTCACCTGTGTGAGGGACACTAAGAAAAGCAGTTTTTCAAGAGATATGGAGTTATGGAATATCTCAATGTGCACATTTGCAATAGTCACATCACAAGATATGCAATCCCAATTATTTATACAGATATTATATGATTTATGCAGCAACAACAACAACAAAAAACTTACTTAGAATGTCTTGTTTCTAGTTCAAATGTCTACATATTTTGCAAAACAAGATGTTTTTACTTTTATTTTTTGCAGATAATTTTACTTGTTTTAAGAAATAAACTCTTAATTTTGATATTTCTTCTGAACTTGAAATAAAAAATTTCTTAATTTTTGACAACAAACGAGATAACAAAGAAAATGTTTTTCCTTCCATTGTGATTATTCAATTTCCGTACCTGAATACTGTTAGACTTCATAGAAAACCCTCAAATACTGCTATTCAAATGATCTGTGATAAACTGTATTCATATCACTGAAAAATAAAATATCACAATATCAGTTTTTTCCAATATCGTGCAGCTCTAACCAACACCACTAATGAACAGCCAACTGCATGTTGTACTGTTTACTAACAAATTGACAATGCCAAATACTGGCCTGGCATATGTAAAAGTTTTTTGTGGATGTGAAAATAAAGATTTTAAAAATGTGAAACTTTTTTTAAAACATAAGAGAAAATGTTTTCGTTTTTGGCTACATCATTGTCATGTAAACATAGTCTGTTTCTCAAAATGCGTTCTTTAGCGATCTTGTGTCCTTGTTCTTGTGTAACATCGTCATGTAAATGTTTGCACTAACCATACTGCACATTTTTATTAACTTAACAATAACTTATAACAATAACTCCCTATTTCTGCTGCCCAGTGTGACAGATATTTTTCAGCTCAAAACTGGATCAAAAATTCATCAAGAAGCTGTGTGTGAAATTGAAACTTTAAACACTCAACCTTTAGCAGTTGGTCAGTTAACAAATTTTTTTCCTTATGTTCCTGCTCTCAGCTGTTTCTACCATTTGCTGATGGTAAAAAATAAATAACTGAAGTGACTTTTAATTAGTATTTTGCACTTTAAAAAAACATATTTTTGTTTATTCAATTAAGATATTTTTCAGGGTCTTAATATTTATTCTTTAATTATTTTTTTATATATTCTTATGTAAAAGGGTCACATTTATGCAACCAATAGTTAATAAATTGGTGTTTTTTTTTTCCATACTTACTGTTGCTGACTTTTGATCTAGCCGTTCATACATTCCACTCAACGAAATAGGTAAAAGTATTCATGATTTGTGCTGATTATTGTATCGGATTTGTATCGGTATCGGTTCGTACTAAAGGCTGCAATATCGGTATCGTATCGGAAGTTAAAACGTTGTATCGGGACATCCCTACTGCCTGACAAATTTAAATATAAAATTCTTGTTTAACTCTAATATCTCCTGAAATCATGTAAATCTAGTAGATTGTTTAGGCTGATGTTTCCGCCAGGATCAGTCATACACTCAGGCTCAAATGATGGAGCATAGGCACAGCATTAGAGACCTGCTGATTTCTGACAATCACTGACTTAGTATGATATAATCTAGTGGCTAAATCAAACTTTCTTTATGTGTGAGCAAGCATGGGGAGACAAGTCGGTCTCCACAAGAACGCAAGTTCGTTCGCAGCGTTATTAGAATTAAGAAATAGCCATAGTCTTTAACATTTCACTTGGAAAATTTTGAACACATCAGCCATATTTCCCGGAAGATATTTCTGAACAGTTTTGGAACTTTATACTGTACTCCATTTTAGATTTTTATGGCAACACATCAAGCATTCAAATGAGAAGAATTGCTAATTAGAAATTTAGATTGAAGTATTGATTACATTCTAAATCCCATATGTGGAATGGCACTCCCAGGGGCACAGAAATAACAATCCCACATGCAGGACCCCGTACTGCTCAAGGGGATAACATTATGTAAATCATGAACACTGTGATGATTGATGACTCATGACACACAGGCATTTTTCTTTATTTTTGACATATTGAATCAACTTATGGTCAGCCATATGATTAAAAAAAACCCAAATAAAACTGAACATTATGAAGAAGGAGAATATTGCGATATTTGTTACGCAACATCGCCCACTCAAGCGTGTAATACTTCTGGAGAAAAATGACTGGTTATCAATCATCGTCAACAGAAGATCAGAGGACAATATCCTTAGCAGACGTTGGGTTGATTAAGATGCTAATGACTGAGCGTCTGCATGCACGACACAATCATTTCTGCCTAATGCCTGCAGCATTGCGTCTGCCAACAACACTGAGTCGTCTGCTTCTTTGAATATGCTTCTAGTCCCTAGCTTACTTGCTGAACTGCACGTCATCACATCCAATGGCAATTTCCCCCAATCGAAGCATAATTCCACCATTCGCCTTCAGGGTATTGATATCTCGTAAGCAATCACAGTTTTGAGCGAAGGCTTGTGAAATAATAAGATATTTACACTGGCTTCACTCAGATTCTGATTGAGGCAAAGGGTCTAGAGTGGATGAAAGCTTCGGCATATCTTTTTTGTGAAGGTCATATTATGAGAGGAAGGAGAATATGTGCCATTTTGAGAAACTGAGAATCTTCCAACAGCTGTTTCCAGCACAGTAATTATCACTGGAGGGTTTTTAGTATTTAAATAGGTAAAGTAAATAACAGGTGCATGTTTGGGTCACTTCCAGTCATTGAGCATGTTTAGACACACCGAGATGCTGATTCATTCATTCATTTTCCTTCTGCTTAGTCCCTTTATTCATCAAGGATTGCTACAGCAGAATGAACCACCAACTTATCCAGCATGTGTTTTACGCTTCCAGCAGCAACCCATCACTGGGAAACATCCATACACACTCATTCACACACATGAACTATGACCAATTTAGTTGATTTAATTCACCAATAGCGCATGTCTTTGGACTGTGGGGGAAACCGGAGCACCCGGAGGAAACCTACGCAAACACAGGGAGAAGATGGCCCAACCGGGACTCGAACCAGTGAACTTATTGCTGTGAGGCGACAGTGCTAACCACTGAGCCACTGTGTCGCCCCAAGATGCTGATAATTCTCCAAAAAAATACTAAATAAAATTAGTACTGAAATAACCTGTTGGCCTGGTTTTGCGAGTAAACAAATAACTTGGCGATGCAAGTAAACCTCATTTACAAGAATCCTGGTAGTGATATGAAAACATAGTAACTTGCATATTTAACATTGGTTATTTATTTATTTATTTATTTATTTATTTATTTATTTATTTATTTATTTATTTATTTATTTATTTATTTATATAATTTAGTGATTATTTTATGGCAAATTACAGGAAAAAAAGACAAAACAAAAACAATTATATTTTTAAAAAGTATAGATCATATCAACTGAAGTGCATACGATAAAATAAAAGTAAAAAAACACACACCAACAAATAAAAAGATAAATAATGTGGCTTAACAAAAACTTCAATTGTACAATCTGTGTCACACAATACACTCTACTTTGAACTTTGAAGAATCAATTTGCTGGGACATGGACTTAGCATGGTCTATATTTGACAATAAAACATGTTCTTGGATATATTTTCTAAATGGTTCCCAAATTTTCTTAAACTGGTTAGATGAATTTCTAGACAGTTACATTTTTTTTTACTTTAGAAGAGGACATCATGGATCCACTATGTTGGGGTTGGAGGTTTCTGATCCTTCCACCTAAGTAATGTTAGCCATTTGGCCAGGAGCACAACAAAAACTATGCAATCAGATTGTATCTTTGTAAGATTATATGATTTATGTATTAAAATAAAAGCACATAAGCAACTCAAGGTAGGCTAGAAATATGATATGATAGAAATATTTATTTTCCAGATAGCTAGCTACAGTGGTGAAATTAATATTTGAGTTGCATAAGATATTCAGTATTAGTAAATGCCAATAAAAAAAAAAAACAAAAAAACGATTACTTAGTCATAGTTGAACATAGTTGTTACTTTCATCATCAGACTGATTAAAAATAGCCTATTTAGTCAGCGCATTAAAACCTGCTATTATATTTATATTAATTATTTCAGAATTTAAAAATATACAGTGGTGGCCAAAATGATTAGAACAGTAGTTTTTTCAACAGCTTAAAAATGTTTTTAAGCGAGTTATCTTTTGCTGTAGTATAAAAAAAAAACACTTAAAAACTTTTCAGTATCGCCCAGCCCTATCAGTTGCGTCGCTTCAGTCTTATTCATGAATTCTCTCGTGTGGCATCATGGGATAGCGCAGCATGCATGGGATGCGCACTTCAGAATCTCGCCGGAAGTAGTAAGTCATCCGGGATCTGATTTTCGATTTCTATGAATTCCGACATACTACTCGGCTCGCATACTGAATTTAGCGTACTGTATAGTATGGAAGTATGCGATTTCGGACACATCCTGACAATTAACAAGAACTAACAAGGAATGATTTTTTTAAAGATGAATAAATACTGTAATAAATATATAGTTCATTGTTTGTTCATGTTAGTGAATAACGTAAACAAACCCTGACCCTAACATGGAACATTATAGTGTTACAAAAAAATAAATATATGAGCATCTATAGTGACCGTATAATCACAGTAATATAAGCATACATGTAAACATCAAGCAAGAACTTTAATATTTCATTTCATATATTTCATTTATGTGGCTTGTCATGTTAAATAAATAATTGAAAACCAAAGAAGAGTATTGTAACAAGTGCGAAGCTCATATACTATCCTTTAATTATGCAGCTTTTTAGATTGTACAGCTTCTACTTCTTGCATGACATGAAAACACATTTAAAATTCTTCAAGTCTTAAAAGCGTCTGAGTTTACAGTATATTTTTCTCCTTCCTGACTGCAAAATATTTTCTCAGTCTGGCTGTGTTTAAATCCATATTAAGGACACGATCCTGTCACACATGCAGATAAATACACTGACAGAAAGCAGATCAATGTGTTTTCATGCTGCGCGAAATCAGTGTAAGCAGCAGAAATGTAGCTGTGTTATGATTGGTTTATGCTTAAGCCTTTTATGACCTCTGATAAAGCAAAACAGGCAAACATTTATTACTGTATTTATTTATCAGAGACAGTGACTCTGTGCATTGTCATTTATTAAGGTCTTACCTCATACAAATAGTCAAAGAGCTCCAGGATGGTTAAGATACTGGCTCCGATAAACAGCCCCATCTGTCCGCCAATGTCACCTGAAACAGTTTTTCAGTCATTAAACCACACACAAACACACTTTCTGCGAGTTTTACAACATACAGTTAGGACAAAGTGTCGATTTACAAGCTGCTGTGTGAGATTATGTGAAGCTGAAAGTCTTTATGGTGTCTCATGTTCAGTTTTATGTTTAGAGCAGTGCTGTCAATTAATTAATCGTTATTAATTGCATCCAAATTAATCGTTTGTGTGATTAATTTTATTTTTGCCATGATGGCAGTAAATAATATTTGACTAGATATTTTTCAAGACACTAATATTCAGCTTAAAGTGACATTTAAAGGCTTAACTAGGTTAATTAGGTTAACTAGGCAGGTTAGGATAATAATTTTGACTTTAACTGTATGTTTGTATACATACACCTGTGTGTTTATTTAAATACACAGATTAACGTATTTTGATGTATACACTACCTGTGTAAGTCTTGTCGCCTATCCAAGATTTAGGAACAACAAATAACAACTTGACTTCTAGTTGATCATTTGGTATCAGAAATGGCTCATATGAAGGCAAAGACCTCTAGATTACGCTTATTTAACCAAAATAAAATATGATCATGCCTTGATTTTTAATTAGGACAGTAAGGTCTGACTTTGCTTAAACAAAAGTCTTGTCTCTTAACAGAAATAATGTACAGTATAGAATAGGGTTGGGCCGATAGGCGATGCCATCATCCATCGCCGATGGCCGATAGACACCACGATGCTGAGCCGGCATCGCCACCCCGCCCCTGTCGCAAATCCGCTCGCGAAAAACACACACTTAGGCCCCGTTTACACTGATACATCTTAGATTTTAAATGGCACAATGATCCACATCCACTCTGACGTTACACCAGGCATTTCTGAACTGCCCTCCCGTCCACACTACCGCTAAAAACGCACATCACGTGACCACACACACACACTGTCATGCGCTCGAGACAGTCCGTCAGTCAGCGGGTCAGTACACTGCTTCAATGTTTCGCTTTTACACTTGTACTTAGTAATTTTAGTGTAAACCTCAGATACTGTTGGTTGGTTCCTGTTGGTTGTGCTCCTGTTTTACCACCCAAGTTTGTTGACGCCATTATAACGACACAGATGAGGTCCCGCGGAAAAAGTGATTAACACGTGGTAATTTGTTTGTAACTTATCTTTATTTATTTATGATTAGGTTATGGGTAAAACTAAGACTATGCGGGTCAGGTAGTTGAAACGGTAGGCTACAAATAATTAATTTGTTATGAATTAATTATTTATAAACAGTTAAATCACCGGCGCCTATGACAACAATGCCATTGTTCATTGCGATGTTTCACATTAGACATTGTACAATGCCAAATTGGTCGACACTGCCCAACCCTAGTATAGAATATAGTCACGGTGCAGAGGACAATGAATTAATATTGTGTTTGCTACCATGAGCTTGGAGGACTCAAATAACTTATCCCAAGATTCTTTGGATTCATCTTCAATGCCTTCTCCATCTTATCCCAGACATGCTCAATAATGTTCATATCTGCTGACTGGGCTGGCCAATCCTGGAGCACCTTGACCTTCTTTGCTTTTAGAAACTTTAATATGGAGGCTGAAGTATGAGAAACAGCACTATCCTGCTGAAGAACTTGCCCTCTCCTGTGGTTTGTAATGTAATGGGCAGCACAAATGTCTTGATAGCTCAGGCTGTTGATGTTGCCATCCACTCTGCAGATCTCTCGCACGCCCCCATACTGATTGTAACCCCAAACCATAATTTTCCTTCACCAAACTTTACTGATTTCTGGGAGAATCTTGGGTCCATGCAGGTCTAGTAGGTCTTCTGCAGTATTTGTGATGATTGGGATGCAGTTCAACAGATGATTCATCAGAAAAAAATTTACCTTCTGCCACTTTTCCAAATGATCGACTAGAAGTCAAGTTATTATTTGTTGCTCTTACAACTGACATCGACGTCAAGTCAGGTAGTGTAGAGAACACAAACTATATATAAATCTATATGTAAATATACATGTATAACCACACAACAAACACATCATGTAAATACAAACTTGTATTTTTGATGGGATCGCAATCATTTGTTTGACAGCACTAGTTTAGAAACAGGTAATCAGTGGTTTGACTTTCTGTAAAAGTGGTCTGACTTCCTTCGGGGAAATCTATTTTTGTAAACAGTTATTATTTTCCAGGGTTTCCACTGTGAAAGGGCCTCTGGAGGATCAAGCAATCAAATCCTTTCAAGGCTTCGTCTGTTGACATTTGGGAAAACAGGCACTCACCGAGAAGGCCGGCTAACTCGTAGGCTTTCTTCTGCTCGATGGTCTCGTAGTTCAGCGCCTCAAAGAAGATGTCCAGCACCATGATGTTGTCTCTAAAGGGCAGAACGCAAGAGAAAGGTGAGGACGTCCCGAATGCATTAACTCCCCCAACATTCCCAACCCTTCACACCATCGATACGCAATTTCACAGCATTTCATTCTCTAATCTGAAAGCTGATGGTTGGTGTGGAGCAATTAGAGACCTCCAGCCTTTTTGACACAGCTCTAGTTAGGACTGGGTGGAATAAATTGTCAACCATAATATATTTTTTTTCAATGTATTGACCTTATTCTTCACATACAAGCGGATGCAGACATTGTAATCTTTTTGGTTTGAGATTTCCAGTTTCATTCTTTTCCATTGATTTTTAGACGTTAAAAACAGCTTGTTATGCTGCTTGATGATGCAAACTGATATTTTCATATTATATTTTTCTCCTTTTTGTGTATAGTTAAGAACACACTTGTTTGTAGAGCAAGCAGTTTGACAGTTTTCTGCCATTTAATATTTCTAGTAATTTCTCCCATTTCTAGTAATTTCTCCCATTTCCCATCATTTAATATTTCTAGTATTTTATTTTGGTAAAATAAGCGTCATCTAGAGGTCTTTGCCTTCATATGAGCCACTTCTGATACCAACTGAAAGGCAACTGAAATGGAAGATCTAAGTAAAGTTTTATAAACAAATATCGAGAGGAGCATGTGATATGATTGATCGCGGCTGGTCTCTCATCCGTATTCAGGAATAATCCAATCAGATTGATCCAAGCCTTCAATAAATTGACCGATTTTACATACTGCCTTATGTTAGTTTTTGAAGAATTCCCCCTTCCACCCCATCTCCTCCTTTTACCAGGGGGAGCTCTTGAGAGCTACCTGATCTCAGACCCCCTTACATCCTAATTGACCTGGCGGGGGCCCTGGGATCAATTATCTCCAAGCTCAGGGTTCTCTCCCTGAACAGCATGCCAAATCTACTATTAGCGTCAAGCAATATTTAAGTGTGAACTCTTAAAAACAAGCGCAAAAATGAGCGCACTTTCGTATTATTGATATTCCGTATTATATAGTTGAGGGAAAGTCTGTAAGATTGTCAAAAACATTGTTGTGTTGATATATTTATATTTTAGATTTGTGACTATCGACCACAAAATTTAAATTATAAATAAATATATAATATATATAATAAATATAATAAATTATAAGCTGAATAAATAAGCTTTTTGTTGATTTATGGATGTTAGGAGGTATTTTTGAGTGTGCAAATAAATCCTAATGAGGAAAATCACCTCTATGTTATCATATTAAGTTCCTAGTCATGTTATATTGACGGTAGGAAATTTATAAAATATCTTCATGGAACATGATCTTTACTTAATAATTTTGGCATAAAAGAAAAATTGGTAACACTTTACACTAAGGTTGTATTAGTTAATGTTAGTTAATGCATTTACTAACATAAACAAACAAAGAACAATACATTTATTACAGTATTTGTTCATGTTAGTTAACATTAGGTAATGAAAATACAGTTAGTTCATGTTAACTCAGTGCATTAACTAATGTTAATAAGGCATTAGAGAATGTTGAACTATGATTATTAAATGCTGTACAAATATTGTTCATACTTAGTTAATGTTAGTAAACACATTAACTAACATTAACTTATGAAACCTTATTGTAAAGTGTGATAAAAAAATCTATAATTTTGACCCATTTTGGCTATTGCCAAAACTATAGTCGTGGCAACATAATGTTATATAAGTGTTATTCATTTTATTAACCTGTGAAAAGATGTTAATAAAAACAGTCAAGAAGAAGGTTTTTTTCTCACAATCGACCCTTCGCTAAGCCCCGCCCTCCTTAGTTACTGTTGCTACGCCTGTCAAGCTTTCGTGCCTGGCACGTCTTTTTCAATGTGTATGCGGCGGTGTCAGACATTGCCAGGGATATAATTAGTCATTTTTGACCAACAGGTAAGATAACCGAGAAAGCCAGACAAAAAAGGACTGCAGTATGAATTACAGGGGCATATTCACAACATAATAGGCAACCGATTAGAAAATAATTTAATCAAAGTTGAAGCTAGCTTAGCCTAGCAGCCTCATACGCTGACCATTCAACAGCTCAGTTCATGCACAGCAGGAGAGGTGAACTTTAAAAATAATCTAATATTAACTAATTAAACTGTGATTTCTCTTTTTTTTTAGCCAAAAAGCCTGATAGATTAATGTTGTCCAATGAAATATAGCGTTACTAACCGACGAGGAAACACGCATGGACAGTGCTTCTACATAATTCATTCATAGAAAGAACAGCCAGAAAGGGGAAACTGATGGATTTGTGCTGAATATTAGCATAATTTAACCCATAACAACGTACAGTACCTATAACTGTCAGTATGCTTGTGTGCTCTTTATACAGTTTCTATTCTAATTTGCAGTTAAGTGGAAGAAATAAATAAATATATTGAAATGCAAATCAAGTGAACAAATAGATGTTCTCTACCAGCAAATATTAATCCGACTGACACCAAATATAAAAGCAGACACTAACCCGCTATAACGCCATCAACAATGACTAAACCTTTAAAAGACAGATGAAAACATCAGTGAATTGTAGCTCTGACATGGACATGAAGCGTATTTATTTACTAAATTATCTATATTAATGAAAAATGGATGAAGTATATTGATCGCAAGTGCTCAGTTTGTGATCACATCTCAGTTTTGTTCTGTTGATTTGTAATTTCAAATATTCGTAGCTTGAAACAGATGAAAATATGACTGTTATTAGTATGACTACTCTTGTGAGGGCTTAAACAGAGCGGTGCTCATAATATTGTCTATGACTGTGTCAGGAATATCGAAACAAAACCAACTTAACTCCGCTCCTTTAGCGCCCCTCACAGAGCTTGATCCACGCTGGCATTTCTCCCCTTGGGTTATTGGTTTTGAAAAGGGAAAAAATTCCACCACCCTGTCCAAACTTTAAGGATACCGGGTATCAGATTTGCACAATTCATATGCACAGCACTTTGGCCTGTTTCCCTCGCTCGAAAGCTTGACAGAGCTCCTGCGCGTAGCTACGGTTGCTAAGCCACGATTGGTGGGTGGCGGTTTTTGGGTGTGGATAAGTGAATGGTCAATTATGAAACTTGACAGAGTGAAATTTGTTGTCATGGTGACGGTAACCCAAGTTCATATGTCATTTATATTTATTAAGGTCCAGAAAGAGGAAAAACATGAAATAAGATGAAGTCCTTTTCATTTCTGAAGCATTTAAGCTTATTAAGCATTTAAGCTTAAGCATATAAATTAATTTTAATAACTATGATGTCTATTTAAATAACTACTACATGAAATGTATCGTTATCATTAAGTAAAATGACTTATGCCATGCGATAACCTACATTTAGATTAAACCACCTGAGTAACCCCATAGTATTTTATTAATTTGTTTATTTTTTATCATCAGTAAGTGGCACTTTAGAGTTTAGATGATATAGCTGTAATTTCCTCATAACTAAATTGAGTTATTAAGTATGTTTTCCACTTATAGTCACGGCAGAAGGTGTGAAGGTTTAATTTTTGTCCCCACTGAATTCCTATTGAGAGTTTAATTAAGCTGCAGACGACAGCTGGAGTGTTTGCCCAAGCTTTTCAAAGCTACCTGCAAGCCAGAAACTCTAAAAAGGTTAGCCTTAATGGTTCTTTCAAAGCAGATTAGCCGAAGAATAGTAATGAAGTGCTACTTTAAAACAAAGTATTAAAAAAAATCTTCCTCCTTTAAAAGCCAGACATTACCTCATCTGGGTTCAAAACCCCAGTCTCTCTGCTTCAGATTCATACATAACCCTATTACTCAAAGACAAGCAGATGATGGCAGATCCGAGATTACGTATGATTCATTTCCTAATTTAACAAAAACCAAAGCAGAGATCCGATTTGTAGCCATTTCACTGGATAGTCATCAATATTTTAGAGAAGAAGCGGAAAAAACTAAAGAGAGGCATTCAGCCGTTGTGTTCACAAGATTAAATCCCTCCAATTCTCCAGTAACTTCTCTTTTCCATGTCCTGAATATAAATTCTGCAAATAATTTACAACCGTTCCACATGAGTCTCTTTTCATTTTCTGTACTGCAAACAATAGTTCTTCTCCATTTCGTTCATGGAACTGTATGAAAAGGTTTCATCAAATTTTTGATTGTTACTCTGTTGTACAAATAAGGCTGACGTAACAATTTTCAGTCAACATGAACTTCTTGCACTAAACACATTAGCTGAAAATGAAAGTCGCTTTATTTCGAGGACAATTTCAGAACGTGTTATTTTTTTTTTTTTCATTTAGAATAACTTGCACCAATAAACCGTTCGCATATTTATCAAGCGTCTGAGAATTATTCATAGGAATTGACTTGATTAAAATGCTGTGCAAAGTTGGTTCTTAAAAATCTCATTTGTAATTTAAGTGAAGCGTACACTGTAAAAAGTGAAAATGTAGACAAATAACCTCAACTTGTTACACCGCAACAATTTCATCTTTTAAACTTAATTTGTCAGACAGTTTTGATAATAAATTGAGATGAAAAAATATTCTTTTAGGTTTAACAAGTTAAAATAATTCATTTAAGTTGATCTACTGTTTTTTATTTAGCAGAATTGTTTGTTATTGCGCTCAAATGCAAAACTTTTGAAAACCAAACTGAAACTAAACTTTTATCTGTCCTATTCTTATATTTTGAGTTTATTTTTGTAATATTTTAACTTTAATATCATATTTCAACTTTATTCTCATAATATGAATTTGTTCTCATACTTCGAATCTGTTCTCATAATATTTTGACTTTAATTTCATATTTCTACTTTATTCTTGTAATTGTATGACTTAATTCTTATAATATTTTGACTTTATTCCCATATTTTGACTGTTCTCATTATATTTTTACTTTGTTCTCATAATATTTTTACTTTGTTCTCATAATATTTTGACTTTATTCTCATAATATTTTGACTTTATTCTCATAATATTTTGACTTTATTCTCATAATATTTTGACTTTAATTTCATATTTCTGCTTTATTCTCATAATATTTTGACTTAATTCTCATATTTTGACTTTGTTCTCATAACATTTTGACTTTGTTCTCATAACATTTTGACTTAATTCTCATAATATTTTGACTTTATTCTCATAATATTTTGACTTTATTCTCATAATATTTTGACTTAATTCTCATAATATTTTGACTTTGTTCTCATAACATTTTGACTTTGTTCTCATAATATTTTGACTTTGTTCTCATAATATTTTGACTTTATTCTCATAATATTTTGACTTTGTTCTCATAATATTTTGACTTTATTCTCATAATATTTTGACTTTATTCTCATAATATTTTGACTTTATTCTCATAATATTTTGACTTTGTTCTCATAATATTTTGACTTTAATTTCATATTTCTGCTTTATTCTCATAATATTTTGACTTTATTCTCATAATATTTTGACTTTATTCTCATAATATTTTGACTTTGTTCTCATAATATTTTGACTTTGTTCTCATAATATTTTGACTTTATTCTCATAATATTGTGACTTTATTCTTATAATATTTTGACTTTGTTCTCATAATATTTTGACTTTATTCTCATAATATTTTGACTTTATTCTCATAATATTTTGACTTTGTTCTCATAATATTTTGACTTTGTTCTCAAAATATTTTGACTTTATTCTCATAATATTTTGACTTTGTTCTCATAATATTTTGACTTTATTCTCATAATATTGTGACTTTATTCTCATAATATTTTGACTTTGTTCTCATAATATTTTGACTTTATTCTCATAATATTTTGACTTTGTTCTCATAATATTTTGACTTTATTCTTATAACATTTTGAATTTTGTCACAATATTATGACTATTCTTGTAATATTATGATTTTGTTCTCATAATATGTTGACTATTCACATAATATAAAAAAATAAAATAATAATAATAATAATAATAATAATAATAATAATAATTCCTTACATTTATATAGCGTTTTTCTGGACACTCGAAGCACTTTACACATTGGGGGAATCTCCTCATCCACCACCAGAATATGACTTTATTTTCTATCTCCTAGCATTTACACTTTATTCTTATAATATTATGACTTTAATCTTAATATTTTAATTGTAATATTTTGACTGTTTTCTCTTGACTTTATTGCCATAATTTCAACTCTTATTCTTAAAATATTACAACTTTAATCTTGTAATTTTAGATTCAACTTTTTTTTGTGTACCATTGTAGTTATTTATATTAAATGAAGTTAAAAAAAATGTAATTCAAAATATTTTTATTGTGCTGAAGTGCAACACCTTTTGAAAAAGTTCAACAAAACCCAACAAAAGTTTAAAATATCGGCCCTATTCTCATAATATTTTGCCTCATAAAAGTTCTCTTCATAAAATTTCGACTTTATTCTCATATTTCTTATTTAAACTTTATTCTTGTATTTTTATTCTTGTATTTATCTTAAACTTGTTTTTAACGTGCCATTAATATGTCTTTGTAGTTATTTATGTTAAATTAGGTTGAAAAAAAATAATTTATGCATAAGTCAAAGTAATTTGAAATATTTGTTATTTTAATGAAATGCAAAACTTTCTGAAAACTAATCACTTGAAATATTGGTCATATGCTCACAATATTTCAACTTTATTCTTATAATATTATAACTTTAATCTTATAAAAATTTGACTTTAATCTTGTAATATCATGACTTTATTGTCGTAATTTCACCTTTATTCTTGAATTTTTTTATTTAATACGTCATTGTAGTTTTTATTATTAAATGACACAAGTTAAAGTAATTCAATTAAGTTGATCCAATGTTTTTTATTTAGCAGAAATATTTGTTATTGCACTGAAATGCACAACTTTGGGACATATCGGTCCTAAATAATCTGGGGTTAAACCAAAAACACTGAACAGCTCGTTTTGCCAATTTGCTATCATTCACTTGAGAAGCTTATTTAAAAAAATTATCATACATTTCAGACCATGTACTTTAATATAAATGATAACAAATCAAAACTGCATTATTGAGAGAATAAAAAAACATCCATAAGGATTGGTATACAAGTTGCATATTAAAATTTAATTTAAAAATAATGTATGATAGCCCCGAATAAAATAAGACATTTACAGATATAATAATACAGATTCTAAAATGCTCTCACCAAACAGCCTAAAACTGTAAAAGAAATTAAAAATTTAAGTGTAGCACAAACTAAAATGATAGCGGCATTCACTACAAACAAAATGCATAATGACCATTGAGCTTAAACAAATAGAGTTAAAATGAAAGTGAAACCGAAAGTGAAACCAACTAATTAATTGAAATGAAATACATTTCTCTTTCTTTCTGTGTGAATATAAATGTATGTGCGCTTTACTCAAGTCTATCTTGCTTGACATTAAAATAGTTGCAAAACTTTGGGATATAACTCACAGAAAGTTTCAGTTTATTAAAAAAAGAATCGTATCCCAAAAATGTCTTTCTGAACTTCTGTGTTTTAACCTGTGAATTTTGTGAGGTATAAAAGTGCGATTATGCTTGTTTGGTATGCCCCGAATGCTTCAGCACGCTTGTTTAATTGTCCAGATTGGCAGCTGTTTAGCAGCTCATCAGTAATTAACTGAGATCTTCGTCTGCCCTCATTTAAGATCCAGACAGCCAATCATCTGAGCAGCTCAAAGCGCAGATAACAGCACGGCTGACCTGCAACACTTCACTGCCCTGACAAACATGCCGAGAAATGTCAGGAAATGTCTGCACATCCGCAACCAACTGGAACAACACCAATCCTAATTAAGTTTACAGAGCAAGCTGTTGCACTTCTAGCCAATTCTGCACGATTAAGGTTTTGATTGACATACTTTAAGATTTAGTCAGCCGGACCCCATTATTGTTTGGGATGCATATTTATCATTGAATCATTGCAGTACTGAGAATTAATGAAAACTACTTCTACTTTCAAACTTAAAGGGAAAACTCGATTCAATTAAATTCAGCTTTATTTCTATAGCGCTTTTACAATGGAGATTTTGTCAAAGCAGCTTCCTCACACATAAACCTAAATTCTGTCGTCATTTATATGTCCTTCACTTGGTCAGATCTGTAATTTACTTCTATTGAACACAACAAAAGATTTTCTGAAGAATGTTGGACAATTGTAGCCATTGACTACCGGAGTAATTTCCTTCTTACTATTGATATCAGTGTATTCCAGCGTTCTTCAATACCTTCTTTTGTGTTCAACAAAAAAGGTAGTCACAAAAGTTTGGACCCACTTAAGAGTTGTGTTATGAACTATTCCTTTAAGTGCAAAAGCAATTAATCAAATCTCTTAAAATCACACTTTCACATATGGCATCTAAAACTGGTGCAAAACGTGACATGATTCATTTCCTTCACCAGTTTCAATGCAATTATGAGTTCACCGCAACTGCATTTATCCCAATTTGACCACGCATGCCGATTGAAATAACAAAGTTAAGCATGGAAAATACACAATATGTGAATGGCTTCTTACTTTCCGATTACTTATCAATTATTTTAGACAGCCCCAGAAGTCTATGAAGTGCTTAGGAGTTGGCAATTCTTTATTGTAAAATGTGTATTGAAAGTAGACTCCTCTTTGGAATTTGAACATACAATGTGAATTTAATATGAGAAAATTCTCAAATAAGCTCTCGGATTTACTTAGTGATTGATCAAAGTGGCAGACACAAGTGTGTTTTGCTAGTTTTTAGCCTGACGCAGATATAATTAGCTATGTTTCCATCCAAAGATGCGAATTTATGATTTATTTGCAAAAATATAATACATAAATCATAAAGCAGCGTTTCCATCCAACGAGACAAAGAGATCAAAATCGTCACTTCCTGATAAACTGGCGCCAAATATCAACAAGGAAAATGGAGTTTGTTGCGGTAGGAGAAGATATTGTGGGCCTTTTTTCTGTTTTAATAAATTTCTTTGCAAGACATTGGTGAAATGCAATGAAAGCGCGGTGGCTTTTGGAGGTGTGAGAGGCTCTTTCGTACGGTGGCCTGCATTTTAAGAAAACACCAGCAAATTAAGAAAACGGTTATTGATTTGACAGTAAAATAACAAAATATGTTGCAAAGCCTCACAGTGCAAACACATATAGAAAAACATGCTGCAAATCTTCATAAGACATACACATTATGAAAACATGCTGCAAATCCTAACAGCACATGCACATTTTGATCTTAAAAAAACCAAGTTGACTAAAGTTAGCACGTTGTATTTGTTCCATGTTACCTTTCCATTAAGAAAAGCCTACTTAGCCTTTTAAAATGCTGCTACAACTACTACTACTAATAATAACAACACTATTAGCCTACTAAAAGGCTACTACTACTAATAACACTATTAGCCTACTAAAAGGCTACAACTACTAATATTACTATTAGCCTACTAATAGGCTGCTGCTACTACTACTACTAATAATAATAATATTAGCCTACTTAAGGCTGCAGCTGCTACTACTACTACTACAAGGCTACTACTAATACTATTAGCCTACTAAAGGCTGCTGCTGCTGCTGCTGCTGCTACTACCACTACTACTACTACTACTACTACTACTATTAGCCTACTAAAAGGGCCTGAATATTTTTTTATATTATTCTTTTCTGCAATTTTTTGTCTTCGTTTTAACAATGAAGAATTGTGAATATATTTTTATTAACCTTGAATGTATATTTAGTTATCTATTAACAATTCACAGGTAGTTGTCAGTTTGTTTAGGCTAGTAATATGCTAAAGACCAATAAATAATTTAATCAGGATGTTAAAATAACAAAAAATAAATAAATCACCTACACGTCACTAACAACTTCACTGAGCAATAGTCACTGTACAATAAGCAAATCCCAGCAGCTCCATCACTTTTTTCACTTAATCCCCTTGCAATATTTCCATTGTGGTTTGTGCAGCGTGAAGATTTGGAAAGTAGTTTCACATTCTGCCCTATATATGTATATTTCCCCATTAACTTCTTAAATGATAACTTTTGACCACAAACACTGAAGTGTGACTATTTTGTCATGAATATTTAACATTTTCATATCATTTACAGTTGAAGTGAGAATTATTATTAATATTGACCTTAAAATGGTTTAGAAAACATTAAAAACTGCTTTTATTCTAGCCAAAATAAAACAAATAAGACTTTCTCCAGAAGAAAAATATAGGAATTACTGTGAAACATTCCTTTCTTTGTTAAACATCATTTGGGAAATATTTAAACAGAAAAAGAAAATCACAAGAGGGCAATTTTGACTTCAGCTGTACATGATTATTCTGTGTTTGTGCCAAATGCGTATACAAAGATTTGCACCAATACTATATATATAAAAGCCAGACTTACGAGATGTACTGCTCGGTCTTGTTGTACTTCTTGGCCAAGTATTTGGCGGAGGCTTTGCTGGGGATCCTGACGAAGGACAGCTCTTTGCCGTAGCGCGTCATGTTGCAGGGCGTCTCGCAGACACAGTAGTCATTATCTCTCTCCACCAGGAAATCTAGAGCCCCAGAAAAAAAAGACAAGAGCGTTTCTCTTAACCTCAGAAATCCTGGTTAAAAAACACGGGGGACAGATGATGAGGTATGAAAAGGCCCGGGGAAGTGGGTGGCGAGGTTAGCGGGGGTCATAAATCGAGCTGTCCCGTCATGGCCTCGGGATCAGACATGGGTAATGAGGAGTGGATGAGTTCAGCGGGAAGAAACGGCCTCTAGACTCAAATGTTTCAGGGAGGAGAAGGCAGATTTCTTACCTAGAGCTGGATCCGCACATTCCTTATACTGCTCCGGAGTGCAATATGGAGCATCTCCTAAAGACAAAAGCAAAACAGAGCTTATGAGCAAAGAAAACGGCTGCGGTTTGAGTTAAGGCTGCACAATGTATCGTTTCAGCATGGATACTGCAATGTGATCATTTGCAATAGTCACATCGCACAATACTGTGTATGCAACATTGAGTCTGGATTATAGTTGATCAATTGCATGGGTTATGAGACATGTGACTGTATGAGAATTTGAAAAGTATTCCGGCCTGAGAAATTGTACCATTTGTAACTTTAATAACTATTAATTTTATTGAATTATTTATTTAAAAAGTCTATATATCCCTTTGAGTATTAAATTACTGTACCTGAATACTGTTAGACTCCATGAAAAGCAATAAAACTCTTTCATTTATATTTTTCATTATTGCATTTTTCTGTTTATTATATTTTATTTATAGTAATACATTATTATATTAGTTTAATAATAGTTTAATAATAATAGTACACTAACAGTTTATTTATTTATAGTTTATTATATTATATTTTATGCAGATGCACTCCCCCACAGTGCATCCCCATACCAATCAATCTAAAATTGATCAATTCTTTCCAAAGAGAGTGTCACGATCACCAGCAATCTAGGCCTTGCAGATCGCTGGAAAACATGCACTATTAACTGGACTACAATTCTGCCACTGAAATGAACTACAAATCTCATCATTCTCTGCACTCACACACCTGGCCCAGATTCCCCTTGATTGAAAACACACAGCTGAAGCTTGTGAGGACTGATTACCCAGACACTTGCTCTGATTACAGCACACACATTTTTGGTGAATCTTGTTTTACTGTGAGCTTTACAAAGCCTTTCCTTGCCTTGACTAGCCATGTTTTCTCCTTCGCTTTGTTTTATTGTTTACTATGATTTGCTGCCTGTCCCGACCATTAGTGGTGGGCAAAGCGTGGCTTCGTGAAACTGAAACAGTTCAAGCAAATGTGTCGAAGCTTCTTTCGTAGACATTTGTCTCTACAGTGACACCTAGTGGTCATTTCTTTATGTATTGCACTGGAACATCTTCAGCAAAGAAACAGTAAAGCAAATTGAGGAATTAAACCCCACATTGTGGAGTTGAAGCTTCAAGTGATTTAGCAGAGCGGTGAGAGTTCCTGACTAGCATGCAGAGATAATAGGTTCGAATCCAGGGTGATGCAGCTGTAGATGTTAGTTTTTAAATGCTCTGTTTTTGTAACACGTTTTGTTTTAACATTGGTTTGACATCCAAAATAACACGTTTTGATTACATATGTCTTGTTTTGGTCATAAAACAGGGTTGTTGCTAGATCAGATAAGATTGTGGCGGAAGTTAACTAGAATTATTTATATTATTCAGTAAATTTCCCATTTATTGTATCGTATTAACATCTACCCCAACCCTAAACCCAACCATCACAGTACTGTAAAAATATTAATTATTGTTAAACAGTGTAACAAAAGTAATGCTATATTGATGGCGTATCTGCAGCTGTATCCTATCTAGACTGCATCATAAAACAGTTGCATTATTAAAATACATAAATTCAGAATTTCTGAGTATTTGTACAAGTTGGGGTTCAAACTCAAAAGCCATATGCTGCACTGTAACTCTGTGCACACGCACAGTCCACTAGTCTATATGAGACAGAGTTTTATTCTGACCATCAGTCAAATGCAGATTGGCAAGGTCACGAAACGCTTCTTAAATGATCGATGCCTTGAATCGCTTTAGTCACGTGACCTGTGTGTTTCGAATCACCTTGGTCACATGGCCTGGGTGTTTTAGATCATGCTTCGGTGCAGTGTTTTGAAACACTGACTATTCGCCGGTATTCCACGCTTTTGGATTATCTGCGCGCTTCTTAATCGTTTACCTGCCTGACGACTCTCTTAATAAATTGCACTTGGATCCTCATCTCCGTTGTACCCCCTACTCATTACATAGAGCTATTCAAGTCATCTGGTGAAATTGTACTTATATCGATATTGTCGAAAAACTAAATATCGCAATGTCAGATTTTTTCCAATATCATGCAGCCTTGAGTTTGAGTTATTTTTCATATAGAATTTGTGTTTCAAGACACTTTCTGTGCCATATATGGGATTTTGAATGACATTGACCAATCACTGAATACATTTGAGTCATTATTTGAAAATAGTCTCAGATAAATTCATGTTGAATGGTCTCTTTTTGAGTTATTTTTAATTTGAGAAATATTTTTGATTAAAAATGTCCAGGTCATGTTAAACCCCAAAACCTAAATAAATAATATTTAGAATTTAGAAAATTAAGTCTATTTTAGGGTAATTCACATTTTTTCTTTTATTAGAACATTTTTAAGATTATTTTCAGATTTTTTTATATGCATTTAATTCACATTTTTAGTAGAATAATATTATTTTTATATTTTTTACCTTTATATCTGTTATTTTATTAGATCACAATAAAATAATTAGATTTTAACATTGATCTGCTGCTTTGTTGATTATAATGGTGGCGTTTTTATGTTCTCTCGAGTGGAAATTTTATAGTGATTCATTGATTAAGCTTTGATCTTTTATACTTCATTAAATGTGGTAATTTTACAGCATGTTTTGTCATAGTTTTTATTTTATATATAAAGTTGTATATGTAAAGTCAGAATTATTAGCACTTGTGAATTATAAGCCCCCTTGTTTATTTTTTTCCCCAATTTGTTTAACAGATTTTTTTCAGCACATTTCTAAACATAATAGTTTTAAGAATTAATTTCTAATAACTGATTTCTTTTATCTTTGTCATGATGACAGTAAATAATATTTGACTAGATATTTTTCAAGACACTTTTATTCAGCTTAAAGTGACATTTAAAGGCATAACTAGGTTAATTAGGTTAACTAGGCAGGTTAGGGTAATTAGGCAAGTTATTGTATAACGATGGTTTGTTCTGTAGACATTTGAGAAAAAAAATATATAGCTTAAAGGGGCTAATAATATTGTCCTTAAAATGGATTTAAAAAAATTAAAAACTGCTTTTATTCTAGCTGAAATAAAACAAATAAAACTTTCTCCAGAAGAAAAAAATATTATCAGACATACTGTGAAAAATTTCTTTGCTAAGTTAAACATCATTTGGGAAATATATATAAAAAAAAAAAAAAAAAAAAAAAAAAAAAAAAAAAAAATCAAAATAGGACTAATAATTCTGACTAATGTTTTAATAATTTTAATAAAATACATTTTTTTTCGTAAATTTTTACATTTCCATAAAATTTTGTATTATTCTTTTTATCTTTTATTTTTACATTGCGTTTATATTTTCATTATTTTATATATTTGCAAATAATACTTTTTTTCCATTTTATTTAATGATAATTAGACATTTATTAAGCTCAGATCCTCATTATTTTATTAAGTATATACTTATTGTTCTTTTTTACTGTAATAAAGTCATGCATATCTTCTTCTTGAACACGGCAATTCAACTATTATATTTTAAGTAAGTACAAATTAGGCAGTACATATTGCAAAAAGAAAAAACCTAAATACTGTTCATATAAAAAAAAAACATTTTATTTTGTTCTTGCGAAATTTCTAGTCTTTTCCTACCTCAATATAAAGTAATAAATGCATTTTACCTTACTAAAAAAATGCAAATGAAGTATGTCAATTTTGGGCTGCCTTTAATTTATGCTTCTATCAATAAAGAGAGAGACGAGATGTTTAGATGACTTTATTACAGTAATGGGAATCTAATGAGAAGCATCGTTAAAAATAATTACAAACAAAGCCTAAAGTAAAACGTCCATGCTCATTACAGAGATGAGAAACGGCCTCGATTGTCATGCAAATAATAGTTATCATATCAAACCTTTAATAATCTTAAAATAGCTTTCCTCATGCATGATGTATATTATTATTATGTTTGTGTGTGCTTCAGAACATGTGATATATCCTTTAGCAGAAAGCTTGAGGATGAAGTACAAAAGGTGCGCGGGAGAGAGAAAGAGAAGAACACAGTGTTCTGGCTAAAGGTGAAGCGTCTGTCTGTTAATTAAAACGTGCTGCCGTCCATCACGCTGTTGTTATCAGCGCTGAAGCTCTCCTCAAAAAATCTGATTTCCTCCTTTAATTAATTCTATTTATTCAGCTCCTGAAGTTTCCCTGAATAGCTCAAGGACTCTTGCGGTGAGGAGAGAGCAAACAATTGATGATACACTGAGAGAAGAAAATGTGTCTAGACCATATTACAACTAATTAACTAGTTTGCCTAACAACAAAGCTGGAGATCCTCAACTGCAATAAACAAAATGGTCAACAAGCTGTTTCAGTGGATTATAACATTGATCTGGAGCTTTGTCCATTATAATGGAGGCGTTTTCATGATCTCTTGAGTGGAGATTGTATTGTGATTTATTTATTTACATTTGCTTTATTAAGCTTTGATCTTGAAAACTATATTATTAGGTGTGGTCATTTTATGGCAAGTTTGCTCATCGTTCTTATAAACATGAATAAAATCAATGACATGCTGAAAGAAAAAACTCGGGAATGATTAGACCATGATACGAGTCAAAATAAGAAATAATTAAAGGAATCATTTACACAAAACTGAAAATTCTGTCTTAATTTACTCATTCTTCATCTCTTACTAACTTAAACACAAAAGAAGATATTCTGAAGAATGTTGGACATCAGTAGCCATTGACGTTCATAATATTTTTTTTTCTACTATGGATGTCGATAGCTACTAGTTGTTGGCAAGTTCTGCAAAAAATATTTGTATAATGAAACAAATGCAATTACTTTGGCTCAATGAATTGATTTATACAGAGTGGTTGAACTAATTTCAGTATTTATTTCATACAATTATTGTTTATATATTATCACAGTATTTAAGCGAGTATACATAATTGCAATTAATTAATGTTAAAATGAAAAGTAATCTGTTACTTTATTTTTCAGCACAAAAGTAACTTAACTAGTTACTTTAAAGCTCATTATATAGCCCAGCACTGTTTACAACATTCTTCAAAATATTTATTGTGTGTTTAACAGAAAATAAGAAACTCAAAAGAAGTTTGGAATCCCTTGGGGTTGAGTAAATGGTGAATAAATGTTCATTTTTAGATATTTTGTAAACAAAAATCACTTTTCAAGAACTATAATAATAATAATAGTAATAATATTAATAATAATAATAAAGATATTAAAGTTTGAGGACAAACTTTATGGTGGCTTGAAAAGCCGAGTCTGAATTAGCATGTTACTAGCATGAATTAGCAAGTAACTAGCATGATTCTAACATAAATTAGCATGTAACTAGCATGATTCTAGCATGAATTAGCATGATTCTAGCATGAATTAGCATGTTACTAGCATGTTTCTAGCATGAGTTAGCATGTTACTAGCATGTTTCTAGCATGAATTAGCATGTTACTAGCATGATTCTAGCATGAATTGGCATGTTTCTAGCATGAATTAGCATGTTACTAGCATGTTTCTAGCATGATTTAGCATGTTATTAGCATGATTCTAGCATGAATTAGCATGTTTCTAGCATGAATTAGCATGTTATTAGCATGATTCTAGCATGAATTAGCATGTTACTAGCATGATTCTAGCATGAATTAGCATGTTACTAGCATGTTTCTAGCATGAATTAGCATGTTACTAGCATGATTCTAGCATGGATTAGCATGTTACTAGCATGATTTTAGCATGAATTAGCATGTTACTAGCATGATTCTAGCATGATTTAGCATGTTTCTAGTATGAATTAGCATGTTATTAGCATGATTCTAGCATGAATTAGCATGTTACTAGCATGATTCTAGCATGAATTAGCATGTTACTAGCATGTTTCTAGCATGAATTAGCATGTTACTAGCATGATTCTAGCATGAATTAGCATGTTACTAGCATGATTCTAGCATGAATTAGCATGTTACTAGCATGATTCTAGCATGAATTAGCATGTTACTAGCATGTTTCTAGCATGAATTAGCATGTTACTAGCATGATTCTAGCATGAATTAGCATGTTACTAGCATGTTTCTAGCATGAATTAGCATGTTACTAGCATGATTCTAGCATGAATTAGCATGTTACTAGCATGATTCTAGCATGAATTAGCATGTTTCTAGCATGAATTAGCATGTTACTAGCATGTTTCTAGCATGAATTAGCATCTTACTAGCATGATTCTAGCATGAATTAGCATGTTACTAGCATGAATTAGCATGTTACTAGCATGTTTCTAGCATGATTTAGCATGTTATTAGCATGATTCTAGCATGAAGTAGCATGTTTCTAGCATGAATTAGCATGTTACTAGCATGATTCTAGCATGAATTAGCAGGTTACTAGCATGTTTCTAGCATGAATTAGCATGTAACTAGCATGATTCTAGCATGAATTAACATGTTACTAGCATGATTCTAGCATGAATTAGCATGTTACTAGCATGTTTCTAGCATTAATTAGCATGTTACTAGCATGTTTCTAGCATGAATTAGCATGTTATTAGCATGATTCTAGCATGAATTAGCATGTTATTAGCATGATTCTAGCATGAATTAGCATGTTACTAGCATGATTCTAGCATGAATTAGCATGTTACTAGCATGTTTCTAGCATGAATTAGCATGTTACTAGCATGATTCTAGCATGAATTAGCATGTTACTAGCATGATTCTAGCATGAATTAGCATGTTACTAGCATGATTCTAGCATGAATTAACATGTTACTAGCATGATTCTAGCATGAATTAGCATGTTATTAGCATGATTCTAGCATGAATTAGCATGTTTCTAGCATGAATTAGCATGTTACTAGCATGATTCTAGCATGGATTAGCATGTTACTAGCATGATTCTAGCATGAATTAGCATGTTACTAGCATGTTTCTAGCATGAATTAGCATGTTTCTAGCATGAATTAGCATGTTACTAGCATGATTCTAGCATGTTACTAGCATGTTTCTAGCATGAATTAGCATGTTACTAGCATGTTTCTAGCATGAATTAGCATGTTGTTAGCATGTTTCTAGCATGAATTAGCATGTAACTAGCATGATTCTAGCATGAATTAGCATGTTACTAGCATGATTCTAGCATGAATTAGCATGTTACTAGCATGTTTCTAGCATGAATTAGCATGTTACTAGCATGAATTAGCATGTTACTAGCATGTTTCTAGCATGAATTAGCATGTTACTAGCATGTTTCTCGCATAAATTAGCATGTTGTTAGCATGATTCTAGCATGAATTAGCATGTTTCTAGCATGAATTAGCATGTAACTAGCATGATTCTAGCATTAATTAGCATGTAACTAGCATGTTACTAGCATGATTCTAGCATGAATCAGCTTGTTTCTAGCATGAATTAGCATGTTGTTAGCATGATTCTAGCATGAATTAGCATGTTACTAGCATGACTAGCATGTCACTATCGTGTTGCTAGCACCTTTCTAGCAAGATTAGCATGTCAGTAGGATGTTAAAACTGTTAGCGTGTGTTAGAATAGCTAGTCACAGTCTCTGGGACAGTTGCTAGGGTGCTGAAATTGGTTGCTAGGGAGTGGCTAGTAAGTTTAAAGGTAATCAGTGATTGGCTGCTGGCTAGACTGAGTTGAATGAGGCCAGACTCTAGTCTGTAGGACAGTCTGATGCAGAGTTATGAGCTCACAAAGGTTGATCCAATGTTAAGTAAATGGGAGTCTTTTACAATGGAAGTCTATGGGACAGTTGCTAGGGTGCTGTAAGTGGTTGCTAGGGAGTGGCTAGTAAGTTAAAAAGTCATCAGTTATTGGCTGCTGGCTAGACTGAGTTAAATGAGTCCAGTTAGAAGTCTGTAGGACAGTCTGATGCAGAGTTATGAGCTCACAAAGTTTGACCCAATGTTAAGTCAATGGGACTTTTGGGATTTTTCTGGGTCGTTTTTCGGAAAACCCAAGGTCGGATCAGTTAGAAAAGATATAGCAACCCGAGTCAGACCAGTTCGAAGGTTTGACGAAAGTTTAAAGTATGTAGCTTGAAAGGCCTAGGAGGAGATACACTTAGAAATTAGTCTCAGAAGAATAAGAAGAAGAAGAAGAAGAAGAAGAAGAAGAAGAAGAATAATAAGTTTAAGATAGATAACAATATGCTGGCTTTTCAAGCCACCATAATAATAATAATAATAATAATAATAATAATAATAATAATAATTCCTTACTTTTATATAGCACTTTTCTAGACACTCAAAGCGCTTCACCCATTGGGGGGAATCTCCTCATGCAGCATCCACCTGGATGACGTGATGGCAGCCATATTGCACCAGACCGCACACCACACACCAGCTGATTAGTGGAGAGGACACAGAGCGATGAAGCCAATTATGATATGGGGATGGTTAGGAGACTATGATGGACAGAGGCCAGTGGGCAACTTTGGCCAGGTTGCCGGGGTTAAACTCCTACTCTTTTCTGAGTCAGGACCTCGGTTTAACGTCTCATCCGAAAGATGGCGCTCACTGAGCAGTATAGAGTCCCCTTCACTATACTGGGGCATTAGGACCCACACAGACCGCAGGTTGAGCGCCCCCTGCTGGCCTCACTAACACCACTTTCGGCAGCAACTTAGCTTGCCCATGTTGTCACCTATCCAGGTACTGACCAGGCTCAGCCCTGCTTAGCTTCAGTAGGTGACCATGTGAGAGTTGCAGAGAGCTAGCTGCCGGCATAATGAACTGCTTGTTTCGACTACAGGCATAGTTTTTTGGGGATTTGTGATGTCACAAAGCAGCCCATCAGAAAATCATTCAAATAAATCCCAAAATGTTTTTATGTAAATGGACAATGTAAAAAATTATAAAAAAAAAATGTTAAAAAATCAAAATCACACGCAACAGTAATGTTACCTTTCTTGCAATAACAGTAACATTTTATAATAACTGTCATGATTACCAGCGATCTCTAACCACCAGAGGTTGCTGGTAAGCACTCACCCTCACAATAATCTATGGACTACAAATCCGCCATTCATGGACTACATTTTCATGCATGCACTCCGTTCCACAAACACACATGCTTCCTCATTTTGACTGATTACACTTGCACCAGCTGAGGATTGTCAAAGACTGATTACACACACTATTTATACAGCACACACTCTCACTTCCATTGCCGAGTCTTGTTTTACTGTAAAGTGACATTACAACGCGTTTCCTTAGTCTTGTTTCTCCGTGTGTTTACCCTAGCCTTGTTTACCTAGTTATCCTTGTCTGCCGCCTGCCTTCCGACCTCTCGCCTGTGTTTGATTACGATTCTGGACTGCCTTTATACATCTGTTTGCACCTGTGTTGACCATTGCCTCCCTGAGTTTGAATAAACCTGCACGTGGATCCTAAACCTCAGTTGTCTCTGTCACTCCCCGTGTTACAATAACCTTTATAATCAAGACATGATAATATTAATGAGAATTAATGCATGCGTATGACAAATGTATTTAAGTGTCATTTTCTCAGGTATGTCGTTTAAATGCAAAGGTGACATGACAACTTGACATTACCAAGACAACATAATTTTATAACGTCATAAATCTGTCATAAACATGACTGTCATGATGCCTTTATAATTGTGTCATGAATTTTATAACAGCATCATTAATATTTTTCTCGACCTCATCTACAGTGGCACAAACCGAATTGGTCAATAAAATGTTATTAAATATGCCGTCATAAAGTTATTTGACAGAGTAATGACATTTTTACTGAGAAATTTCAGTTTAATATTCATGACACTATTATAATGGCAATACTGAAACCATCCTCAACTTGACCAGAGCAGACGGAACTTGCTGTTTTGGAATGGGGGCTCCGCAGTTCTGAAACACAGTCTAAGCTGTTTACCTAGCACAACGCATGGACAGGTAACCAGTGACAAAACATTTGATTTTTCAGAACGCAGGCCTTCCTCAAATCCATTAATAACTGAACCAATATTTCATTTTTAATTTGTCATCAGTTTCACTTTTATTCAGCAACATTGCTTCTGTGACAATCTCTGAGCTCCTGGATGCGAGTATGAAGTAAGGACTGAGAGCACTGTTTTAATAGAGTTTAATACCGCATGCAGAATGAAAAGAAAATTCCTGTCTTTTTTTTTTCGGACAGCATAAACGTGTGTTCGGTGATGAAGATGACGATGGTGATAAGTGTGTGTCTCCAGGTGTTCACTGTGTGGGTGTCTGCGGTGCTTTACTCACTCAGTAGGTGCTGAGAATAGTGTCAAACAGCCCTGTGTGTATGGCTTATTCTGTCAAAAAATGCACCCAAAAGTCCTACACGACGGTAATAGTCTTATTACAATGTTTAAATGTCTATACTGCACTTCAATGATGCGACTAAAATAGGAATACTCCACATCTTAATTTGATTTGTGTTTACAACAAGTATGACTTTAAGTATATTTAAAGTGGCGCTCCATTGTATGGTTACAAACAGTGGTTAATGTGTGTGGCAGCAGTTTGCTTTTGGATGCGGCAACCTTTGAAGCGAATGAGCAAATGAGTGACGCACAACACAGAGGCCAGCCTGGGTTGCTTGGTCAAGTCCAATCCTACCTATAATCTTCAGTGCAAAATTCACCCTCACGCTCCATCATAACATCACAACTCACCAGACAACTTTTCATCTCGACAAGAAGTCTCATAGCAATTTAGTCTCACGAGATCTCGTCACACCCCATTAGTTACATTAACAAAGTAGTTTATGACACTGATGTCCTTTTCTGCTTCCAGTTCCAGTTGATTATAAGTTTCTCCAGCAAATTCCTGTTTGACCCAGATCAGATCTAGTTAATGACAAAGTGGCTGGCGATGATCAGAGGGCCGCACTTCAAAACAGACGAACAGATCTCAGCAGGGTGCAGGAGCCCAACAGGGATGCGGCAAATCACGCTTTTCTACTCACAGAGGTGAAAATCCTCTTACTCGCGCTAAGCTGAAAACTAGCAACCAGAATTAAAGCAAGACGAGCTGAACGGCTTTAAGAGCACAGCAAGGGTTTACAGTCATCGCAGGCTTAAAAGGCAACAGCTTGAAAACAGGGAGGCAAAAGCGAGCTGCTAATTTGTTTAGTGTTAAATAACTGGTAGCAAGAGTCTGCGAGAAATGCAAGATTTTCTCTCAAACTCATTAAAGCACTAGATGTGTTTACGCTAGTGTGTTTTTCTTTTCAAATGCATGTTTATGCTTAGCATCCACACAACTCTGACAACTTCAATCCATGAAAAACAGAGCAGTTTAAAAAATACTAAAGACCTCGCTTTAGTTTATAAACACAAATGTTGATTTTTAGCAAACACAGGCTAAAACAGAAATAGCCACAAAATCTCACGGCAATTCGTAACTTTTTGATTTAGTGGTTAATTCGTATGAATTCGTACAATCTAATTTGTACAATTTAGTACGATTTGCTCATCCCCCAATGACGGTTGGGTTTAGGGGTGGGGTTAGGTGCCACGCCTCCTTTTTAAAATCGTACAATTTCATATGACTGAATTCGTACGAATTAGCCACTAAACTGACAAAACGTAAAATACTTGCATTTTCTCGTGAGATCAAGCTGGAAATAAAGGCTTGGCTACCCAGAATCATTCTCTGATATGAACTATTGCATGTCATTTGTTCATCAGATTTTTATGACAGATTTTTCTTCCCACAAGTTTGAAATGTGGTGGTAGCTGTATTGAAATTGATTGATTTTTAAATATTTTTAATTGTCATGACACTGTTATACAGTTCAAATAAGCATAAACTAAATTGAAAACAATAGAGTAAAAAAGGTATAATCTAATACCTGATATATGTTTTGAACTGCGCCCCCTCTGTTCAAAACATATCGCGATTCATTCAACATTTGTATTTGAATCATCACACATTTGAATCGATTTTCAACCGGCTCATGGTGAATCGTTACATCCCTAATGTGCATTCATTTATACAAATTAAGCATATAAACAGTATGGAAGGTTAAGGTTGACAGCATGGTGTATTAAGTAAAATAAATAATGACAATAAAATAAAAAAAGAAAAGAAGAATTTAAGAGAGAGAAAAGGAAAAATAGGGCGCCATCGTAGCTCAGTGGTTAGTACTGTTACCTCACAGCAAGAAGGTTGCTGGTTCGAGTCTCAGCAGGGTCAGTTTTTTTTTTAATGGAGTTTGCATGTTCTCCCCATGTTGGCGTGGGTTTCCTCCGGGTGCTCCGGTTTCCCCCACAGTCCAAACACATGTGATATAGGTGAATTGATGAACTAAGTTGGCTGTAATGGATGTGTGTGTATGGGTGTTGCAGCTGGAAGGGCATCCGCTGTGTAAAACACATGCTAGATAAGTTGGCGATTCATTCCGCTGTGGCGACCCCTGATGAATAAACCGAAAGAAAATGAATGAATGAATGAAAAGGGAAAATATCATGAAGTGAATAGGCTGGGAGTGACATGTTCTTCAAATTTATGGTTTTACTTGAAGTAAAGGTTGTATGCTTGTGCTATTTCAACACTAGACATTTACATTTACTTTTATCCAAGATGGCGCCGATGACGATGGCAGCCTCCGTGTCGTGCTCTGCAGTAGTGTTTGTGTTTTTGTTAGTTTGTCCTGTCTCGAGTCATTTTCCTACAATTAGTTTCACCAGAGACGAATTGTTGGACATTCGGGCACATACACCACCGAATATTTTTCCATACCTGGATTTATCTGATGTTCTGTTGGACATCGTAGTCGGAGGAGCCGCGGTGCTGCTCAAACGCTTTCAAGCGCGCAGACGAGGAAAGCGTGCAGGCGCGCTTGTGAAACTCAGACAGCGCGGATTTCGGACCGCGCTGCCTAGCATTCATCTAGCAAATCTCCGCTCTCTACCCAACAAAATAGACGAACTCATTCTGCTCTCTCAGACAAACAGGGATTTTCTGCATTCAGCTGCTCTGTGTTTCACGGAAACCTGGCTGAACGACACCATACCGGACAACGCGCTTCACCTACCGGGCTATCAGCTGTTCAGAGCGGATCGCGACGAAGAATCAACGCGGAAATCACGCGGTGGCGGGACGTGCTTTTACATCAGTGAAAGGTGGTGTACAGATGTAACAGTTTTAAAGAAGATGTGCTGTCCAGATCTCGAAGCACTGTTTATTAACTGTAAGCCTTTTTACTCCCCGCGCGAGTTCTGCTCGTTCATCCTCGTCAGTGTTTACATTCCTCCGCTCGCGCACGCGAGTCTGGCGATACAGAAACTAGCTGATCAGATCACGGTGTTAGAGCAACAACACCCGGACTCTGCTTTAATCATTCTCGGGGACTTTAACAAAGCAAAACTGTCCCGTGAACTGCCAAAATATAGACAGCATGTTACATGTCCCACAAGAGACAGAAATATACTGGATCACTGTTATACTACAATAAAGGATGCATACCGCTCCGTCCAACGAGCAGCTTTGGGACACTCTGACCATTGTTTGATTCATCTCATTCCAACCTACAGGCAGAAACTGAAAACAGCCAAACCTGTATTAAGATCTGTGAAAAGATGGACTAACGAAACAGAGCGAGATCTACAAGCCTGTTTCGACCTCACTGACTGGAGTGTTTTTGAAGCTGCTGCAAACGATCTGGATGAGCTCACAGAGACTGTAACATCTTATATCAGTTTCTGTGAAGACGTGTGCATTCCTACCAGGACTCAACTCACATACAATAATGACAAACCATGGTTCACTGTAAAACTCAGACAGCTACGTCAGGCCAAGGAGGTTGCTTACAGAAATGGGGATAGGGCCTTGTATAAACAGGCCAAATACACACTGGAAAAGGAGATCAGAGTCGCAAAAAGGAACTATTCTGAGAAACTAAGGAGTCAGTTCTCTTCCAGCGACTCAGCATCTGTGTGGAAAAGTTTGAAAAACATCACAAACTACAAGACACCATCCCCCAGCACTGTAGACAATGAACGACTTGCAAACGACCTGAATGAGTTTTACTGCCGGTTTGAGAAAACCCCCCACACCCACTCTGAACTGCTCTTCACGCCACCATTAACACCACCATCCCCCGCCTCCCTCATACCTGCCCTACAGTTCAGTGAAGAGGAGGTGTGCCAGGTCTTCCGGAAACAGAAGAGGAAAAAAGCACCAGGCCCAGATTTTATAACACCAGCCTGTTTAAAATCCTGTGCTGACCAACTGGCCCCCATCTTCACCCTGATCTTCAACAGATCACTGGAGCTGTGTGAAGTGCCCTCCTGCCTCAAACGCTCCACCATCATCCCCATCCCAAAGAAACCCAAACTTACAGGACTAAATGACTACAGACCGGTGGCACTAACATCTGTGGTCATGAAGTCTTTTGAAAAACTGATGCTGGCTCACCTGAAGGACATCACTGAACCCTCACTGGACTCTCTTCAGTTTGCCTACAGAGCAAACAGGTCTGTGGATGATGCGGTTAATATGGGACTGCATTATGCTCTGCAACACCTAGACAGACCAGGGACCTATGTGAGGATGTTGTTTGTTGACTTCAGCTCGGCGTTTAACACTATCATCCCAAAACTTCTCCTGCCCAAATTAACTCAGCTCTCTGTGCCCACCTCTGTCTGTCATTGGATCAACAGCTTCCTAACGGACAGGCAGCAGCTGGTGAAGCTGGGAAAATTCTCATCTAGCATCCGCACAATCAGCACTGGCGCCCCCCAGGGGTGTGTCCTCTCCCCACTGCTCTTTTCCCTGTACACGAATGACTGCACATCAAAAGACTCCTCTGTGAAGCTCTTGAAGTTTGCAGACGACACCACACTTATCGGCCTCATTCAGGACGGTGACGAGTCTGCTTACAGACAGGAGGTTAAGGAGTTGGCTGTCTGGTGCAGTAACAACAACCTGGAGCTCAACACGCTCAAAACAGTGGAGATGATAGTGGACTTCAGGAGAAACCCCCCTGCTCTCCTCCCACTGAGCATCATGGACAGCATTGTGGCAGCAGTGGAGTCATTCAAGTTCCTGGGCACCACCATCTCTAAGGACCTGAAGTGGGACACTCACATTGACTCCATTGTCAAAAAAGCTCAACAGAGGATGTACTTTCTTCGTCAGCTGAGGAAGTTTAACCTCCCAAAGGAGCAGCTGAAACAGTTCTACACCTCCATCATTGAATCAGTCATCTGCACATCAATAACTGTCTGGTTTAGCTCAGCTACTAAATACGACCTCCAAAGACTACGTCGAATAGTTCGGACTGCTGAGCGAATCACTGGTACAACCCTTCCTACTCCCCAAGAACTGTACTTATCCAGAGCGAGCAGAAGGGCTGCCAAAATCACTCTGGACCCCTCACACCCAGCACACTGCCTCTTTGAACTTTTACCTTCTGGTCGACGCTACAGAGCACTGCGCACCAGAACAGCCCGACACAGAAACAGTTTCTTCCCTCAGGCAATCCATCTCATGAACACTTGATGATAATAATTGCGGAACCAACATCACTACTTGCTATACACTTTTATACACATATACACTTATTTAACAACACACTTTACATGCCAATTTGCACATAACAGCTGCACATATAACGTTGTATATAGTAATAAACATGTACATACACTTGTCAATCTGTATATTTGCACTCACTACTTACTTCTATTTTTAAAAAAATATATTTATTATCTGTTTTTTGTCCTGTCTCTGTAATCCTGTTGCACTGTAGAAGCTCTGTCACGAAAACAAATTCCTCGTATGTGTGAACATACCTGGCAATAAAGCTCTTTCTGATTCTGATTCTGATTCTAGTACTTGCTGCATGTCATTCTGTGATTTGTCAAGCCCCTTCAGTATGACCACCAATATACGCCACTGGTAGACGCATAAGACATCAAGATATGCACATGTCAAATGAGCTGGCATGGTCATGAATCATGTGTTTTAGTTTGTACAGTGTGGATGGAGATTGTTTTTGCTGAAAATGCAGTAAACGGCAGTCTGGAGGAGAATTGTTCAATCTATAATGCTGTTTTAAACACTCAAAGGTAAACGCAGCATTACGCTTAAAATTTAATGCGCACTTTAAAGAAAATAGGTCAATAACATTTAAACACTCTCTTCAAAATGTTTATTCATCATATTGTTTTTCTCATATACACCAAGTGTTTTGACAATTCAGAGCCACCATACAAGTGAAAGCCAAAATCTACAATGGCATCTGACGAATTAATCTTGCAAATTTATTACAAAGAAGCAGTGAAATATATATATTGTCATGTGTAAATATGTGGCAGATGAACCACAGTCTGTTTGGTGTGTGTGTTTGTTGTGCGTGTTTGTGAGTGTCCAAATTTCTGACTTACTGTCAGTCTCTGTTCAGGATCAATGGACACAATATATTGTCTTTCTGTTTTTTTTTTTTGTTTTGTTTTTTGGAGAAGAAGAAGAAGAGAGAGGGGAGCAAAAGCATCCTTGCATGAAGGCTCCTTTTTGTATCATTTTGCAACATTTTTTCACAACGGATGCATTATTACGCATCTCACTTGGTCTGAAATGTTTATTGAATACAAAATAAGCATATGAAAATTTCAGACTCAGTGTGCAAAGACCTTGAGTGCTAACCGTTCATGTAAGATTGGCGAATTTTTAAATCTCACAGTAATAAATAGAGATTATTAATTCAGAAAACAGTATCAGATCTGTTTAAAATACCTTTAGCTATTATTATATACTAGAAATTACTTTCATGAGCAAATACTGTAGCAACTCAAGTTGTAGGCAAAGAGGTTGATTTGTAGTGGAGTCCAAAATAAAAGCTTTGTGATGCTCAAATCATGGTTGGCAAGATGGCGGTGATCAATCTTAGTGTCAGAATCTCATTTCAGCTTGAACTCGTATGATAAAACCGACAGCATTGTTAATAGTGAATAATTGCTTTAGAAGACTTGAAATTGGCAATTATGCTACAAATTACATTTGTGACGTGTGCATGAAGTATCTGACCAATCACATTCACTGATTTAGCTGGCCAATCAGAACACTCTGGGCTTTTTGGATGGATAGGGCTTTGTTGAAACTTGAATACAATAATAATAATGTGTTTTTTTGAGCATTAAAACATGTTAACCTTTCATATTCTTTTATTATTGTACTCTAGCTATCTGTTAAAGATTTTAAGATAGTTTTAATTGATAATTTACCCTTGTGTATTGTTCAAATGTACTAATCTTTTGTTTTGTTCATGGCTGTTTTTACCCATTGACTTCAATTATAACCACATTTTTTGATTGCAAAACCATGACATAAAATGATCATGCATTCTTGATAGTTGGTGGTTTTACTTTTTAGGAAGAGGTCAAATGTGTCATTTTTACTGTTGATCATCAGTTGGCACCATTATCCCATTAGATAGGCCTGTGCAAACAAGTTTCTGTCATTTATATAAAGTTCTAAGGAGTAAAACAGTAGATTATAGTAGTGATGTCCCTATCAGGGGTCCGTTCTTCGTACAAGGATTACTCAATTAGCTGAATTTGGTTATTGACGATTTGACACTATCCAGGATCGTTTAGTTCTTCAAAACTCATCTGAGACTTGTTGTCATAGCAACAGTTCTGGTAGCTCAGTTAAAATATATATTTTAATAAAACTCGCACTCCAAATTTAAAAAATCTGCACTCTGAAATAAAAGTACAAAGACTGCCACCTGGTGGTTCAAAGAGAACATTTATTGGTATGAACTTTTTAGATACAAACGAGTACATGCACAATATTATATTATATTATATTATATTATATTATATTATATTATATTATATTATATTATATTATATTATATACAAAATAATATGGCGTCATGGCTTTGCAATCAAAAAAGTCATTATAATTGAAGTCAATGGGGCAAAAACAGCCACAAACATAACGAAAGGGTAGTCAATTTACCCAGAGTTTATTGTTGAGTTTTTGAAAAGCAAAGTATTTTCCCAAAATGTGTGTCAAAATAAGATTTGTCACCAAAAATCATCTCATTTGCTGAAACAAAGAGAAAGTTATGGCCAAATCAAGCCTCAAAATCACCCCAAAGTGGATGAAAACATCCCCAACAGCACAAGAGAGTTAAGAAACCAAAATATGATTGCCAGTAATAAAAAGTGCCTTAAATATACAACAAATATAATCACTGTCAATCAAGCAAGATCTAACACAATCATGTCTACTGAGTGATAGATCTGCGTGTGTGTGTGTGTGTGTATTTACCAGGCATGTGCACCATGCGGCAGTTGCAGTTTTCCACCAGATATCGCGTCTCGCAGTCGATGCGGCAGGCGGTGATACTGTATGTGTTGAAGAAATCAGAGTCTATTGGCGTAGCCTTACAGTCGCCCCATGGAGGAGGAAGATACGTCAGCTGCGAGACAGACAGACAGAAACACAATAGTGAATTATTCATAACAGGAATGTGTGAAGCTTCCAGTCTCATGCAAAACAAACAAAAAAACAAACTGCTTTATTATGCTGCTTGAAATTGCAAACTATCATTACTTTAATTGATCTGCAAATTGTTAGCACTGTAGTTGTTTATTATAGCAGCTAATGAGTTTCAGAGAAAACGGCTAATTTTGCACACTATTGACATGATCAAGTTCTCAAACTGATGCATTATTTAGGTTTTGTAGTTTGGAATTTGTCTTTAAAGGCTGCATGATGTTGTTGCCTGCATTATGGAGCAGCTTTGTATGCGGCTTAAGATTGTGTCTAGGTAGGCTGCTTACTGTACTATGTGTTTTGGACCGCTCCGTAATCCCTGGAGACACTTCACTATCAGCTTAAGGAATGCACGCAGTGTAAATAAATGCAAATGCATGTGCTAAAAATGCATATGGGAACTCTAAACAACAACAAAAAAAGCTTTGCATTAAGTCTCTGCATATGGATTCATTATTATACGTAAACATCCTACAAAAGCCACAGAAACCATACGAGAATTTTTTAAGGTTCAAAACAACAGCTCTATACCGCCAGCATCTGACATGTTGACTTTACTCTGAAACCTGTCAACACAGGCAGCACTGGAAGGTGTTATAGGGCAGTCTTCAATGCGAACGCTCTTCTAAAAGACATGCTGCATCATTACGCTCCAAAGACACCTTGTTTTTTGCATACACCCACAGACCCAGAATCCACAGCAACCAACAAAGAGTAAAAATAGCTAAGCCTAATTTAAATTTGAAAGTTTTACGCGATAATTACTCATTAATTGCCTTGTTAGATTAGCAACATGCTAACATAAATGCAGGATAACTTAAGCTGCTTTCAACATGTGTCAATAATATAGGGTTAAGGAAACTATCAGTGACTTAAAGGAATAGTTCACCCATAATATCCTATAATAGAATAATATAAAAAAAAAGAATAATAGCCTATAATTTACTGCTCCTTAAGCGATCCTTTGTGTAAATGACATCTGTGTATATCAGATGAACACATTCAAAGCAGTTCACACTTAAGGCTCGTACACACCGGGACGCTTTTCGTTTGCGTTTAATCGCCAGCGTTTTTCCGGATTCAAACCCAAGCGAATTATTTATTTATTTTTTTACTGGCGTCGAGCAAAAGAGTATGCTAAATCACTCCTTGACGTTAGATGGCGCTACACAACTTTAAGCTTCTGACACCCACTTGTAATGCAGAAGAAGAAGAAAAAGTTGACATGCTTGTTGTGGATGGTTCAAGTAGCAGCTGCAGCTCTAGCGATGAAGAAATGATTATTGTTCACCAGAGCAATAAGCAGCTCCACGTTCATATTGCCTCTCGGCATCTTCTTCAATGTGCGCTCGCATTGACAGTTTTGCGCTTGAGCGCCTCAAAGTGCTGTTTGCTGTAACTTCAGCAGCTCCGTGCACGTGAACAAAAGTGGCAACCTGATTGGTGGAGAAGGTTTTGACGTGGCCATGTCAAAACAAAAAAAACGAGCATGAGGTGTTTTTTTTTAAATTACGTTTTGCGCCTGGCGTTTTACGCGTTGGTGTGCACGATCACATTGATGCCCTTTATTTAGTCACAAGGCGTTAAACATCGACAGAAAACGCGAGCAAACAACGTCTCGGCCTTTAGAGATATTTGAATAGAATATACATATAGTGTCAGGATTCTGACACTTCAGTCTTGTTAATTCTTGTTTTGGTGGCAGAATCCAGACACTAGTCCAGTCTTGTCTAGTATGTTGTGCTCAGCTCAAGTTTTCTCGGGTTGAGCGCTCATATCTCCTGTCTTTGTATGAGCACCGTCTTGGCCCCGCTCAGGCCGAGCATGCTCAAGATGCATACTCTCGTCCTGGTGTTTGTGTTTGTTTTGTCTATGGTAAGTTTTATTCTCAGCGCCTTAGTCTAGTTGTTTTCGGTTGGCACTGGGATGAAACATGCACGTCACATGTGAGTTTTATTGTGAGATCGTGTCTTGCTTTCTGTTTGTGTTAGAGTTGTTTAAGCACGTGGCTTGATGTTTACATTGTAGCCGTGTGCTTTAGTGTTGTGTTTTACACACAATGTGAACACGTGGTTATAATGGGTTCTCTCATTGGCAGCATGTTCTAGTGCTGTTTTACGTAAACATGGCTTGTGTTGTCTCTTTGTGTCATGTTCTCTCCGATTTATTGTCAAGTTCCACCCTCATTGTTAACCCATTATTAGCTAATCCTGTTCATCTGTCTGCTTTATAGCTCCCCCTTGTCTGCTGTCCTGTGCCAGTTTGTTGTCGTATATTTTCGTGTCTAGCTTTGTCCAGCCCTGCCTTTCCCCACCAGTCTAAGTTTGTTTTTATCTTTTGTTAATGTTTTTCCCCTCTATGTTGTTTTTTGTAGCTTTTTGTTTAATTTTATAATTGATAAACCCATGTTTTTGTCCCTGCAATTGAAGCCTTCTTCCTTCCCCGACCTCAACCATGACATATTTGGCGTGTTGAGAGATGGCTCATTTACATTTACATTTAGTCATTTAGCAGACGCTTTTATCCAAAGCGACTGAAAGACACCCTTAGAGGGTGGTTCACACAAAACGCAATTTTCTTTTTCAACGCACAACTTTCTATTGTTTTTTCAATGTAATGAATCAAGTTATCAAATCTCATTAACCTTTTCTTCACTGTATAACTTAAATTCTGATTAAAGAATCAAGGTTAGAATAGTTTTGGTTTTTACATTAGTTTTAGTTCCTTTTTCGTTTTGACTTTGTTTTCAAATTCAGTTAGTTTTAATTCGTTTTAGAGGTAGATTTACTAGTTTTTATTAGTTTCTATATTTTGAAATGATTTAGTTTTAGTTTAGTTTTTATTAGATTCACTATTAGTTTTAGTTTTATTTTTAAATAAGGATATTTGTTAAGTGCAAGATTCAAAATCAACAAAATAAATATTGTTGAAAAAACCCCCACCAAGACTGACGTCTTTAGATGTTATTATTGTTATAACATGTTTTGAGGATTGCACAGGAGGGGCGATGGCACCTGTAATGAAAAGGAAAGAGAATGCCGCTGTTTTTATATTTATTTCAAAGTGTTTTCATGCCTAAATAAAACGAAAGCACAGAACAGACTCGTATTAAGGAGCAATGGGTGGCCCCTGGTGGTTCGGCTGTATGGGTTGCGTATAGGGAGGATTGGCTCTTTAATGTTTATTGCCACCCTTCAGAGAAAGACAAAAAATACGGGAGAAATAATGGAAAATACCATTACAGGATGATAGCAGGATAGAACTGTAAAATACGGGAGAATCCTGTAAAAACAGGAGGGTTGACAGGTATGGTGTTTTTTAGAAACCACGTAAAGTTGAAAGAACTTCAACTTTCACACGCAGCACAGCTCTTCACTGTCAAGTCCAAAAGCAATGGTCCAATCAGAAGAGCTCGGAGGCGGAGCAACTGTTGCAAGCTTCTGTTTATCATTGATTGGAGTTAATAATTGAAAAGTTAGGAATATATCTGTTACAAAAACACATTGATCCGCTTCAAAAGACGTGTATGGGTTAGTTTAATGATGCTTTTGAAAGCTTCAAAATAAAAGCCATAATCCAACACCATTATACAGCATGGAGCCAGGGTAAATATTTTTTTTTTTCCAAAAATCACATACACTGAGGATAGCTTGAGGGT
Source organism: Danio aesculapii (assembly GCF_903798145.1). Taxonomy (NCBI): domain Eukaryota; kingdom Metazoa; phylum Chordata; class Actinopteri; order Cypriniformes; family Danionidae; genus Danio; species Danio aesculapii. The sequence goes on from NC_079456.1 coordinate 8,290,798, forward strand.
GAGTAAATTACAGGGTAATTTTCATTTTTTGGGTTGAACTATTACTTCATATGAATCTTGCATTTTGTATGAAAACACTCATGGAGGTATATTTAATCAAAGGTCCCGTTAAATTAAAATAAAGTCTTAGATGTAACAATTAGTATGTTCATTTTAGGGATGTCTATAAGTTAATGTGCTCCAAAACAGTGACATAGTTTGAATTTAGAAGATATAAACCTGATATAAACACTCAAAGCTTGCAGTTTGTGACTTCCGCTTAAATAGATTAACGATTTTTTTTCACGTCACCACATACAAATCTTGACCAATCAAGCGCTCTCTAGTATCTGACATGCCCCGCCCCCTTTTTTGCATTTGATGCACTGATACAACTCATTGGCAGAACTGTGAGAAATCCAAACATTATTGGTTGTTTTTGTTTAAAGGGGTGGATCTACTCTATGCCCTGGCCTCTCTTCATGTTTAAATTGAGATTACGTCAAATTTCAGAGCATTTTGTACCTAAAAAACTATATTCATAAGCTGAAATAAGATTGCATTCATTCCAGTTGATAACAGTTACCTCTTGTCCCAAAATGTGGCTTGAAGTACAAGTAAAAATGCGTATCTCCACAGGTATTACATGAGTCAGTGAAGTGCACTGGCTTGAGTAAATGCTGCTGTCCATGCTGACACTATTGGATCTGCTCCTGTCTGCACGGCACAATCTGAGCATCGCCTCCATTACTAAATACGCCCGTCA